>NW_026068254.1:301496-305036 GCF_014885135.2 Alexandromys fortis | reverse complement strand
GCATGATAGATATATTCAATGAAAAGTATGATAGATAAAGGAAAGCAAAGATGTTTTCTACACTCATATTTCTTTCTGTCCCATATCATGGCTCTTGACATGAGACAGAAACTCCAGAAACTCTGGGTTTTTCTCTTACCAACAGGCTTGGAATTGGAGAGGGACTGAGCCAGAGTCCAACTTCAAAACGAGCTCTATGAATTTAGCAATATGGGATGTGATATAGGTATGAATAATTTACATTGATATTGATTTTGCTTTAGTGATTTAAATTTAAGGTCGACTTTGTTAAATGTATATATGTTTCTGATCTAGATTAAGGTATTGTGATTGTGTAGTTCACTTAAAAATGTAATGTATATAGGTTGTTAATGGATAATCATAAATAATAGTCAAGTTTGTAGTCATGTTAGTTAGATTTTCTAGATATATAGATATATATTTCAGCTAGATAGGCATTCTTCATATCTTTCAAAGACTATGGAATATGCTATTTAATGTTTTAATAACTTAGGGTTTTCTATGAGAATGAGACATGTCTGCTCCTGGAAACACCAATCTACTTCAAGAAGAAGATGGGCATCAAAGAGGATCCTTGTGGAGTTTGATAGCCATTTGGGCAAGAAACTGCTCTTGCCTGGACTATTGCAGAAACTGGACACAAAGAACCCGCAGAGAGAGGACTGCTGAACTTGCCTAAAGGTGAGATGATCTTTCGGGGTTCCTGATTCATGAGTCTGCAAGACATTCTGCAGGACACAGCAGAAAGTTACTGAACTGCCTTTGAAATTTCCTGCTTCATGGAAATGTCTGCTGGAAACTATGGGCCTGTAGGCCGAAGATGGATGCCCCAACGGTACAGAGGAACTTTGGGTGACTGTCCAGGCAGCGAGATGTCTCTGTCATTTCTAGAGTTTTAAAGTTGCTTATTTCTTGTTTGCTTAGGTGATATTGTATCTTTCTGGAGTCTTTGATGGAGTTAAAGTGTGCCACTACCATCTGCAATTAGTAGTTTATTCCCAATTCCTACATCATTTTATGCAAGTGAATTTTACATTCACTAATACTGGTGTCCTTAATGGAAGCTTGTGGGAAAAAAAAATTCTGTGTTTCTGTTTGAAGTCTCAAAATCTTACCATGAACAAATCTATTCTTGGGAATTGAGAATAGTCAAATTTCTTATTATATAAATATGCATAGAATAAAATTTCTTTGAGAGAAACTTGAAATACTGAAGATTATTAGGTAATCTTATGCTGACAGATAAAAGTCTGAGCAAGGTGGAGGCAGAGACTCAGAATTCTCACTTGTGAATGAACTCATTCATTTCAATATCTATTTCATGAGGTAACAGATGTGTTTTTTTCTGCATCCACAGGCACAGATGAAGTATTTCAAGTTTATTGACCACCTGTATTTAATAATATATACTTGAAAGCATTTTAAACAAATTCTTAATCATCCATACAATTTAAGCATGAGGTATACATTTACTATATAAAATTAAATGGATTATTAAATTTTAATAATAAAGAATTTTAATTCAAATAAAATATGTTTTTTGGAAAATACTTGTTTCTCTTCATTTCTCTCTCTCTTTCTGTGTGTGTGTGTGTGTGTGTGTGTGTGTGTGTGTGAGAGAGAGAGAGAGAGAGAGAGAGAGAGAGAGAGAGAGAGAGAGAGAGAGAGAGAGAGAGAGAGAGAGAGAGAGAGAGAGAGAGAGAGAGAGAGAGAGAGAGAGAGAGTAATGAGAGAGAACATAGGTCTTTATAAACAGAAAATTTAGTTTTTCATTTCTGAATCTGTGAGCAATAATGCAATAAATAGCTGGCAGTTTTTAGAAAGAGCATTTAATAATATATTCATATCTGCTCCTTCAGGCTGTTTTCAAGCTGTAAAGAAAGCTCAGTGCTCGGAAAGTAGCATATTACATAGTAAGATTCAGTCCTATTAAATATTCAAACAGGAGAATAGGTTAGCTATGTGGCCAGTGAAGACATGCAAATGTGTACATATTTACTTACTTGCTGCATTTTGGAATTTGACTTCATCATTAGTGACAAGACTGAGATGTTGTTGCTAGGACACAGAATCTGCATGAAGTGCAGGTGAACTATGACAAAAGCTACAAAGTCTTTGGCTGCTTTGTAGTGTCCATTTTAAGCATGGAGAATTTTCTTGAATGTTCGTGAATCAGATATTTGTCTCATTTTAGATAAATTCAGAGGAATCAACCGTGAATACTGGCATTGGGGCACTGTCTTAAAGAGAATGGGTGTGATGATAATGATCATGCTTACAATCATTTTTATTATGGAATTCATTGCTGGAAGTTTGGGGAATGGATTCATAGCTGTGGCAAACATTGTGGACTGGGTCAAGAGAAGAAACATCTCTTCAGTGGATCAGATCTTCACTGCTTTGGCTGTCTCAAGAATCTCTGTGCTCTGGGTAGTATTCATGGACTGGTGGGTTTCTACATTTTACCCAGCTTCTTTGGTTACAGGATATATGGTGAGAATTATTTATATTACCTGGACAGTGACCAATCATTTCAGCACCTGGCTTGCTACCATCCTCAGCATCTTTTATTTTCTCAAGATAGCTGTTTTTTCTAACTCTATATTTCTCTACCTAAAATGGAAATTTAGAAAGGTGCTTTCAGTGGCAATGCTATTGTCTCTGTTCCTCTTGTTCTTAAACATCCTAATGATAAACACCAACATTGATACTGTGATTAAGGAAATTAGAAGAAATGCATCTTACGCTTTGATGACAAGAAGTTCTCTACAGTTCTTTAGGTTCCTCTTATTCCCCAGCTTTGTATTCATATTCATCCCCTTCACTGTTTCTCTGATGGCTTTTCTCCTGCTCATCTTCTCCCTGTGGCGACATCTGAAGATTATGCAGCACAAAACCAAAGGCTCCAGAGATATCAGCACCACAGCCCACATAAAGGCCCTGCAAATGGTGGTCGTCTTTCTTATGCTTTACATCTTTTTCTTTCTGTCTATAGTTGCAGTGGTTTGGACATCTGATTTGGAGAATATTCAAATCACCTTTTTTGCAAAGGCTGCTCTAATAACTTTTCCTGCTCTTCACTCATGTGTACAGATTCTGGGAAATAGTAAACTGAGACAGGCCTTGCATTCTGTACTGCAATGGGTGAGGTTTAGGTCAGACAAGAGACCTTCGCATTCCTAGACCACTCAAGACATTAATTCATATATTCTATAGGAAATCAATTTATGAGAAAGGCTTGGTTTGTCTATATAGCTTTTATATTAAACTTTATAAAATTTGACCAATGTGTTTTGGAAAATCACTGTCCAAACCACAGAGCTTTGTAGTATATGTCAGGTGTTCATCTTAGTATAGTTTGATATGGAAGAATATTGACAAAGCATGATTAAGGATAAATAATCTTTATAGTAAATATATTATGAAGTTTTGATTAGTTTTTAAAAAATTACATAAATAAGTGTATGATTATATATATACATATATATAATTTATATTTATAATATGCATGTGGGTAAT
>NW_026068254.1:287382-297431 GCF_014885135.2 Alexandromys fortis | reverse complement strand
ATGATTATATATATACATATATATAATTTATATTTATAATATGCATGTGGGTAATGATATTAAAAAGAGGGCTTCATTTGGTTGGTCCTACAATTCTGTCTCTAGGGATTCTGTTTTCTCTAGCCCTCTCAGTTTTTCAAAAGCAGACCATTCCTCAAAGATATTGCACTAAAGTCTCAAAGGTTTGATATCAAATACAGGAAATGGTGTCATGGACACAGATGATTCACAAAATCTCATACAAATTGTTGAAGAACCAAGACCTACTAAACAAGTGTCTGAACTCTAACATACACTTGTGTATCTTTAAACCAGAATTGATGCACTTGAGGAAAAAATATACAAGCTAAATCAGAAACCCAAGCACTGTGATAATATAAAGAAAATCTCATGACTGCTTCTTATGCAAATGGCCAAAAGACACTTAAGGTCATGCTCAACCTCCTTAGCTATCAGGGAAATGCAAATCAAAACAACTTTGAGATATCATCTCACACCTGTCAGAATGGCTAAAATCAAAAGCACCGATGATAGCCTTTGCTGGAGAGGCTGTGGAGGAAGGGGTACCCTCATCCATTGCTGGTGGGAATGCAATCTTGTGCAACCACTTTGGAAATCAGTGTTTCGGTTTCTCAGGAAATTCGGGATCAACCTACCCCTGGACCCAGCAATACCACTCTTGGGAATATACCCAAGAGATGCCCTATCATATGACAAAAGCATTTGTTCAACTATGTTCATAGCAGCATTATTTGTAATAGCCAGAACCTGGAAACAACCTAGATGCCCTTCAATGGAAGAATGGATGAAGAAAGTGTGGAATATATACACATTAGAGTATTATGCTGCGGTAAAAAACAATGACTTCTCGAATTTTGCATGCAAATGGATGGAAATAGAAAACACTATCCTGAGCGAGGTAACCCAGACCCAAAAAGATGAACATGGGATGTATTCACTCATAATTGGTTTCTAGCCATAAATAAAGGTCACGGAGTGTATACCTGGTGAACCTAAAGAAGCTAAATAAGAAGGTGAACCCAAGAAAAAACATATAGTTATCCTCTTGGCTAAGGGAAGTAGATAAAATTGCCGGGGAGAAAATTGGGATCTTGGGGGTGGGGTGGGTTGGGGATAAGGGGGGACGGGGAGAGAAAAGTGAGAAGGGGAGGATTGGGGGAACTTGGGGAAACAGGAAGATTGGGATAAAGGAAGGTTGGATAGGGGAGCAGGGAAGCACATATCTTAGTTAAGGGAGCCACCTTAGTGTTGGCAAGAGACTTGAACCTAGAGTGGCTCCCAGGAGCCCAAGGCGATGTCCCCAGTTAGTCCCTTGGGAAGCTGAGGATAGGGAACCTGAAATGACCCTATCCTATAGCAATACTGACGAATATCTTCCATATCACCATAGAACCTTCATCTGGTGATGGATGGAGATAGAGACAGAGACCCACACTGGAGCACTGGACTGAGCTCCCAAGGTCCCAATGAGGAGCAGATGGAGGGAGAACACGAGCAAGGATGTCAGGACCACGAGGGGTGCACCCACCCACTGAGACAATGGAGCTGATCTATTGTGAGCTCACCAAGGCCAGCTGGACTGTGACTGAAAAAGCATGGGATAAAACCGGACTCTCTGATCATGGCGAACAATGAGGGCTGATGAGAAGCCAAGGACAATGGCACGGGGTTTTGATCCTACTTCATGTTCCCGCTTGGTGGGAGCCTAGCCAGTTTAGATGTTCACCTTCCTAGACTTGGACGGAGGGGGAGGATCTTGGACTTTCCACAGGGCAGGGAACCGTGACTGCTCTTTGGATTGGAGAGGGAGGGGGAGAGGAGTGGGGGGAGGGGGGAAGGAGTTGGGAAGGGGGAGAAGGATGGGAGGAGGGGGAGGGAAATGGGAGGCTGGGAGGAGGCGGAAACTTTTTTTCCTTTTCTCAATAAAAAAAAAATAGAACCAAAGAAAGTTTAAGAAATCACTAACTCTTGGGAAACATTGTCATGATTTACGGAGAAGTAAATTAGTGTCATGTACTCTGAAGTCCCTTGGGAACATGTGTGTGGACTTATAGCTAGAAAACTTTCTTTTAGATTTTTCTCATCCTAAAATAAGTGAGACGTAGTTCAACATGTTTTGGCAGAATTTAAGCCCAATAAAATAGTTTGTTTTCTTACTGAAAAAAAAAAAAAAAACAGAGTTAAGCATGGCTTTTTGGTAACAGCATTTTCTCTGGTGGGTTATATTTGCTAGAGGCATGTGCATCACATTTAAGAGGGGCCTTCTGACTCAGCTTGAGCTGCAAAAACCTTGCAGCTCCTTAAGAGGCCCCACCACATAACACTGAAATGGTGTTTATGAATAACTGACAGCATGCTTTTTGGTGGTGATGACAAGAATCTTGAAACTCCCTGGAGTTGTGTCAATAAACATGGCTTTGTCCTGTACCTCTGTCATGAAGCCAAATGCTCAGAAAGCTAAGGAATGGGGTGTATCTAGCCATCAAAACCACACCTTTAATCTTAGCCATGTCACTTAGCAAATTAAAGACTCATGTGTTTAGAAAAAAAGAGACTTTCAGTGAAGATAGATTCAGACAATGAAAACCTCTAAATGGTCACTATGTGTTTAAAAAAATGTAGGCTTGGAAGAGAAAAGAAAAAGTATAAAGTCTTTAACAAAGAGAGAAGTTGGGTGTAGTGCCTTTTATCCCACACCTTTAATCCCAGGATTTGGCAGGCAGATTTCTGTGCGTTCAAGGACAGCCTGGTAACAGAGCATGTTTCAGGACAGCCAAAAATACACAGAGAAACCCTGTCTCAAAAAGGAAAAAAAAAAAATAAATATAAAAGATATAGAGTTTAAAATAAAGCCAGATAAATATGGACATTGCCCTGAGAATCTGGATACTGTATGTTATTGTGCTGTATTTGAATTGTTTGATGTCTGAGGAAGAAGCAATAATGGCTAAAAAAATCGATCATAAATGCTGCTGAGTTAATCTAACATATATTTTGAACAAGCTATGCCTTCATATTTTAAGTCTAAAGATACGTTACTTTGGAGAAGAGATGTTGCTTTTGTTTCCCCAGGAAATGAGAAGATATGGATTCATTCTGGCTTAAGAAAAATAAGGTTTGATTAAGGAAGACCCCCTGAGAAATCTCTAATAGAACTGGATGCCACAGGTGTCTGAATTCTACATCCATCAGCCTCCAGACTGCTGTCTGAGATGATCAAACCTCACAGAATACTCCAGTCAGGACTTGAGCATAATTCTCATTTTTCTTTAGGTACCCATAATCAATCAGAAGAAAGTAGCATAGAAAACTCTGCCCACATTCCCCCAAGGAAGAATTATGATGGTTTTCTTTTTTCATAGTGATGGTTAAAAGTTGTTATGGATAATGGTCTGGAAAAAAAAGCTAAACAAAGGAGATTAGATTCTGAATTCTTGTTTTAAAAAAAATGAAAAGTGCTGTGGGACAATGTTCTTGTACTCTGTACCCTGCAAAGATTTGTTACTTGTATTTTAATAAAATGCTGATTGGCCAGTAGTCAGGCAGGAACTATAGGTGGGGTGACCATAACAGAAGAAATCTGGGAAGAGAAAAGGTTCAGTCTGCACTCAAAACCCAGACACAGAGGAAGCAAGATGAGGCTGCCTCACTAATAAAAGGAACCAAGCCATATGGCTAACACAGAGAAGCATATTAGACTAATTTGAGATGTAAAAATTAGTTAATAAGAAGTCTGAGCTATTAGGCCAACCACTTTATGATTAATATACACTTCTGTGTGTTTCTTTGGGACTGAACAGCTGAAGGATCAGGCAGGACAGAAACCTCTGTCAACAGAATGTTGGTTTGGAGGGCACTGCCTGACATGTGTGGTCTGACTCCTCCTCTGAGGAGGAATAAGGGGCCTCATGAATATATGGTATCAAAGTAATAGAGAGGTTAACACTGAACTGTTTCTGAGAATGCTTATTGTGAGCATCTATTACTTCTGGAGAGAGTTATTTATGACTGGCAATGATGGCTACTAGGATAGGGATGAGGGAAACAGAGGGAGTCACTCTTGGGCTGACTTCATGCTTTTGGTCAAGAAAATACATGCCCATCCTGACGTGAGGCTCCCACATGTTTTCAAGAGCAATCCAGGTGGCCAACACCAAAACATCATTCCAAAAATCCTCCAGAATTTCATTCTTAATCTTAAGGCCACTGTTGACCAATATTAATTTTAATGCCCCCACCTGATGTTTCTTTCAGTGAGAGGGTATGTTACCCATTCTCTTAATGGCAGTAAATTCAGGGAAGGCAAGAACAAAGTCTAAATAGACAAAGAAATGCATAAACAAAGCAGGAAATATGTTGAATGCAAGTGTCTTAAATTTATACCCTGGATGTATGCCTATACAGTGTCTCTGGATGAGAGGGGGAGGTTATAGAGCACCATGGGGTTGTGTATCCAGGGGGTTAGTCCTTATATGAAGGCACTTGGTGAACCAAGAGCAGTAGTAGATGGTCCTGCCTAGTGCACCATGGGTAGCTCACAAACACTGGAGAGAGGGGGCGGGGAGATAAAAAGCATCCCATGCTCACCTTCATGAGGACCAAGGATATAAATTATGTAGGGGCCAACTCACCTAAAAATCCAAGAAGGGTAGATTGTAATGCACTGCAGTCATGAAGAGAAGTCTAAAATGGCAATGATAAAAAAGTAAAAGTATACTAACCTAGGATTGGTCAACATAGTGCTAGCAACATAAAACAAGGATTCTGACACACACACACACACACACACACACACACACACAAAACCAGCCATGGCAATCCAAAAGATATTCTTTGATTCAAGTGGGGTCAAGATCAATGCCAATGCAAAATCCATGATGGGGCACCAGACGTTGCACATGACCCTGCTTGATCAAACATTGAGGGAGGGAGGAAGAAAGTTCAGATTCAATGACATAGATATTGGGAGTTGACTGAATAGTGAATCATGTAGCTATAAATGCATTTATTGCAGAAATCATTCTTCCCTATACCCCCCCAAATACACTGTGTCCCATGGTCTTCAGTATGTGGTTCTGGCCTCCTTCTATTGGTTCCATGTAACAGGCAATCCCATATCAGTAATCTTCAAAGAATAGTGAAGAACTCAAGGTTGGCCCAAGTGGAAGTTATTAGTGTGCATGCTCATGAGGGACAGTCTATGCAAAAGTGGTCATAACCCAGTCAGACTATTTTTCTTCTACAATGGGACATGGATACAACTCAAGCAGAAACCAAGAGACTGATGATTATTTGATGCAAGTTGACTCTGGGGCTGGAGACTGGAAGGGCATTTGGAGAGACCACAGTAACTGCATTTATATGATTTCTCCACTGTGTAAGCACAAGACATTAGACATTTCCATGTTTTTTTTTTTTTGGCTCTGGGGTGTGGAGGCAAACAGCATTATGCCATGAGCTGAGCTGAACTGTTATTTAAGTTTTGCTCATGTGCAAAATGTTTACAAATCCAGGAGAAAATGCCTCTAAACAGGTGATAATGTGTTTAATATGTACATAGGCTTAAAAAATGAAGGAGTTATGATAGACCAACAGATAGAGTATCTCTCCAGGGTGACAATCTACATGCTATCCAAATAATATCCAAAGATGGCATTGTAATTATTGGTTTGAAAGACACAGGTGCAGCTATAAGTATCATTACTCCAGAATATTGGGATCAAAATTGGTCTCTTCAAATGCCAGATGTTCAATTTCTAGGAGTTGGAACCATATCTCAAGCTAAACAAAACATGAGATTGGTTGATTACATTTGGGCCAGTGGTCAAAGAGGGAAGCTGAGGCCATATGTGTCTAAAATTGCAGTAAATTATGAGGTCATGACCTGCTGCAGCAATGGAATACCCAAATTAACATTCCTGCATTCATAGGAACTCATAATTCCGGGAAGGACATCATAAGGTACTATACACAAAGGTCAACAGCCATTCAGACTGTAAGAAAACATAAAGCAACTAGAAAACCTGTATAGGTCCCAATAGTCCTACCTTTAAAATGGTTAACTGAGAAACCAAGATGGGTTAAGTAGTGAGCTCTAGATGAAGAAAAGTTGCAAGTTTTAGAACAGCTGGTACTAGAGCAACTAGATGCTCACCATATTGAAGAATCAACCAGGACTTGGAATTCTCCTGTATTTGTTAAAAAAAAAAAGATCTGGTAAATGGAGAATGGTGACAGATCTAAAAACTATCAATAAGGTAATTAAACCTATGGGTCCTCTATAATCTGGAATTTTTCTGCCTTCTCTATTGCCAAAAAATGTCTTCTTATAGTTATTGATTTGAAAGATAGTTTCTTCACTATACCTTTACAAGGAAAGGATAGAGAAAATTTTGCCTTCACAGTGTCTACCTATAATAATTCTCAGCCTATTAGGAGATGTCAATGGACTATCCTCCCACAAAGAATGCTCAATAGCCCCACTCTGTGCCAATACTTTGTAAGTCAGCCATTGGAAGTAATACATAAGCAATTTCCTAAGTCCATAATTTACTATTACATGGATGACTTTTTGCTGGTTTTAACATAGATATTTTATAAAGAATATTTGAAGAAGAAGGTTTTGCCAAAATGAGGATTACAAATTGCTCCTAAGAAATACAGAGAGGAGATTCTGTCAATTACTTACGTTATTAAATATGTTTACAAAATTTAGTACACAAAAGGCACAAATTAAGAAACACCCATTGTGGGCTCTTAATGACTTTCAAAGATTGTTAGGACACATTTCCAGTCTATAACACACTGTTGGGATAACACCTGATCTAATAATTCATTTAAACAAAACCGTAGATGGGGATAAAGGCTTGAATAGTCCCAGAGAATTAACAGCTGAGGCAGAAAAGGGAATGACAATTGATCAGGAGAAATTACAGGAGGACATGTGGATAGGGTGAATCCAAATGTTAATTATATTCTACTTATATTGCCTACCAGAATTTCTCCTACAGGAATTTTAATGCAGAGGGGCAATATTAATTTAGAATGGATCTTATTACCACATAAACCAAGTAAAAATTAAAAAAAAAACTTATGTGGGAAAAGTCTCTGAATTAATAATAAGGCTATATTGAGACTTCATCAACGAGCATCTATAGACCCAGCAGAGATTATTGTACCTTTCACTACCGATGAAATTAAAACATTGTGGAAAGACAATGAACAATGGCAAAGAGCTTGTGCTAATATTTTGTGAGAAATTAATAGCAATTATTCCAAAAACAATAGACTTAACCTTATAAAGGTAACTTCTTGGATTCTTCCATAAATTGTATATGATGCTCCAATAACTATAGCCCATACATTTTATACTGATGCAAATAAATCAGGGAAGGCAGGTTACAAATCAAAAGAATTAAGTAACTTGGAAAAAAGCCCTTATACTTCTGTGCAGAAGGCAAAATATTATATGCTATTTTCATGCTGCTAAGGGATTTTAAAGAATCTCATAATATAATTACTGATTCACAATATTCAAAAAGAGTTGTCTTGCACATTGAAACTGCTGAATTTATACCAGAAGATACAAAATTGACTTCATTATGTTTTCAGATATTAGACATAATCAGGTATCTACTTTGTTCCATATACATAACACACATCTGATCCCATGTGGGTCTGCCAGGTCCTCTAGAACAAAGTGATACAGAAACTGATCAGTTATTGATTGGAAGCATGTTGTATACATCAGAATTTTATAAAAAAATCATACTAATAGCAAAAGTTTAATGAGTTTTCTATTACATAGCAAAAAGCTAAAGAGATGTCCTACTTGCTTTTTCTATAACCAAACACCACTACCTGCAGAGACTAACTTAAAGGGAACTCAAAGGAATTAAATCTGGCAGATGTATGAGTTCTACTTTGCAGAATTTGAAAAAATTAAAATATGTACACCACACCATTGACACTTATTCAGGTTTTCATTGAACAACTGCTTAAAGCTCAGAAAAGTCTTATTCAGTGATTGAAGACAACCCTAATACAATAGAGTAGGATTGGGCTACAAGTTAGTGTACAAATGTAATAAGATTAAAATTTGCAGTTGATAGCCAATTGCTTATTTTTTGTATAATCATAAACTTTCATTGATTACTGGCAGTATTTGAAAACATTTTCTAAAAGTGAGAAGGTATGCCTGGCAGTGCCGGCACATGTCTTTAATACCCAGTAGCCAGGAGGCAGAGGCTTTCAGATCTCTGTGAATTCAAGGACAGCCTGATGTGAGATTCTCCTGTGTATGCTGTGATTACCATTGATGAATAAAGCAAGCTGTCTTGAGCCTATAGCAGGGCAGAACACAGCTAGGCAGGGAAAACTATGCTAAATACTGGAAGAAAGGAGGCAGAGTAAGAGAGAAGCCATGTAGCCCCACCAGAAACAGATGCCATATTTTTACCCAGTGAGCCTCAGCCACATGGCAATACACAGATTAATAAAAATGGGCTAAATTAAGATATATGAATTAGCCAGAAATATGCAAAAGCTATTGGCCAAACAGTATTGCAAATAATATGGTTTCTGTGTTATTATTTCAGGGCTGCATGCTGGGAACAAACAAGCAGCATCTTATAACAAATTAGCACCAACATGGTCAACTAAAATTCACTTAAAACCTGAAAGAGTTTTGGAAAAAAATTCTAGGCACAAAAAAGAGTTAAGTAAGTCTTAATGCCATCGCTCCTTTAAGAGAGGTTTTCCTGATTCATCGTTACCCTTTAAAGTTTAGATTAGCACCTATGGATGAATGGATCCTGTATGCCTGGAACATTGAGACATTGTCTATAATACTAGATCTTGGGTAGGAGAAGTAATTTCCAAAGGAATGAGGAGACATCAAAATGCCAAATGCTTTAATTGTGGTAGAATAGACCATTTGAGAAAGGATTGTAGACAATGAATTTCTAGGAATAATATCTCCTCTGGGAATTCCAAAAATAGGAGGACTCAACCTTCAGGTAAAAGTGAAAGGTGTGGGGAAGGTTGACATTGGACCAATGAATGCAGATCAACAAAAGACAGATGAGGCAATATGATACCATCAAGAAACTTTTTTGAGGGGCCTCTTACAGGCACCTCAAGCCTAAAGTGGCCCAGTTATTCCCAGTCACTGAGGAGGACATGTCTCACCAGGAAAGTTAAACAATCCAGAACCTTCTATAAAAGACCAACAGAGCTTTTAGAAATCTGTTCATTTTGCCTTCTGACAAAATTTCCCATTGGGAGAGCACTGATGGAGCATGGGTTCAACTGAGGCAGAATCCATCAAACAGATGCTTATTTTCTGGAACATTTCTGGGGTTCTGGAGTAGAAGAGCATTTGGAGAGTCACAAGTTACTGCTTTTACAGAATGCCTCCATTGTGTAGACAAAGGACACTTGGAGTTTTTATGGTTTTTGGTCCTGGGGCAATCACATACTGATTCACTGCAAGCTGACCTGACTCCATTTTCTTGGCTCCAGGGATCAGGGCCTCTGATAGTGGTGGACAAAGTCATCTGGGACCTGTTTTATGGTGCTGGGATCAGCATGGTGAAAGGAATGGAGAAATGGCTGATGTGAATTCCTATAAATAGAAACATACAGAAATGATGCAAAAACAAGACATGTATAAAATTTTCAAAATATTAAAACAAAATTTAATTAATGAAATAGCATTTGTACCCACGGAGAAACACTATTAATGTTTGCCATGCACCACTCCCCTGTTGAAATAAAGAGCGGTGGGGCGGTGTCCCCAACACCCCGGCCGCTTGGCTAGCTCATGCCCGAAATAACAACACACAAACTGTATTCATTTAAGAACTGCTTGGCCCATGAACCCTAGCCCTTAAAGGCTAATTCTCGCACCTGGACTAGCCCATTTCTAATGATGTTTGTAAGTACCCCAAGGTGCGCTTACCGGGAAGATTCTAGCCTACATCCATCCGGGATTGGAGGAGCTTCATTGCGTGCATCTGCCTGGGAGA
>NW_026068254.1:267257-283952 GCF_014885135.2 Alexandromys fortis | reverse complement strand
AACATCTATGTTCATAGGTGATATTTTTTTTTTTGTGATGCATTAATCTCTTTTACACTTTGCTGACACTAAAGAAGGTCAGGAAAATGGCATCAACTGTTTGACATGGTGTGGAATTAACATAGGGCAAAGATGACTCCTCCCTAGATGTCACCTTCAGACCAACTCATAGGTGAGAATGGCTCTCCTATTCCTTCTATTTCATGTGATACTAAGAAACTTAAAAATAAAAAATAGAACAAGTTACTGAAGAAAAGGCATGATAAAGATTTGAAGTATGTTTTGGATTGTCCTATAAATTCTGAAAAGAATCTAGTTATACAGTAAGAAAACAAAACAGGTAAAATGCTCAACAACTTCAAATAAGAGCAGTTTGGATTAAGGGAGTTGTTGGAGTAGAATTAGTATCAACATGTAGCAGAGAAAATATTTTGGGTTGAAGGTTATTATAAGACAACAGAATAAGGTCAGACTACAAGTGAGAGCATAAATATAATATGTCTGAAATATGCAGTTGATAGTCAATAGCTTAATTTGATTGTGTAATCATAACCACTCGTTGATTACTGGCAGTGATTGAAAACATTTCCTTAAAGTGAGCAGGTATAAACCTAGGTTCATGGAACATTCTAAAAGGGGATTTGGCTGTGGAAATCTTGGAAACATGAAATGGCATGAGTTTGGCAAGGAATTGAGTGTTTGTGTTAAGAGTTGTAGAAATCCCATGCACTTATTGCAGCACTTTTGTGAACAGGGTTAGAAAATGTACAGCTGGGGCAATGGATCTTTCACTAAATGCTTTCCTGCTGAGCATGAGAAAAAGTTGTGATTCCCATGAATCCAAGTAAAAAGCCAAGTGACAGGACTTAGTGCTAAAATTCCAGCAATTATGATTTGGGAAATGGAAATACTGTATTTCTTGAGATTTGTAAAAGAACTCCCTACTCAACTTGTGAGGTTTTCAGATGAATGAGCTATCTAAACCTAAATACAACATCGAAAGTGGCATCTGAGTACCAACAGCCACAGTTACCCTCTGTCCATGCTTTACCATGCATGTAAAGAAAGGTATACAAAGTGACAGAAAAAAAAAAAAAACATATTATCTAGATAATTTCTCTGGGACTGGGAAGTGAAAAAGCATTTGGAGGCCTAAGCTACTAGGTTTACAGGATTCCTCCACTCTGTAGACATAGGACACTTGGAGTTTTATGGGTTTTTTGTCCATAGAGCAGAACACATCCTTATTCAGTGCAAGCAATCTTTTGTCTCCAGGAATCAGAGCCTCTGATGGCACTGGAAAAAGTCATCTGTGACTAGGATGTTGTTATTAGCATGGGGCAAGGGGCTGAAGATAAGGCTTGGTTCATATTCCTGTAAGGACATCACATAGAGAAATGATGTAAAAAGTGTACTTGAAATTGTCAAAAATAAAAAAGAATTAACAGAAGAAATGAGAATATATGGACCCACAGGGAAACACCACTGCAGGACATACACAAAGAAAGAATTCATCATGACTAAACATTAAAAAACATGGAGAAAGGGCTGATGGAGCTTTCACAACTTGTCAGCATTGTAGTCTCCAAAACTTCTGTTTCTGCTGTCCTGGACTGTAAATTATTTTAGAAGTCATGCTGAATTAATATGAGGACCATCTGTTTTAGTGTATATAAATGAAGAACTATTTGTGTGCTTGTTATTGAGTCTATAAGACCAGCAAATACCTGAAGGATTCCTCACACATCACTTACCTTGGAGCTTGTTGCAGTCTCACTTGAGACTGCACAGAGTCTCTTTTCAGTGATATTGTTTGCTCTGAGGTCTTCTAAATCCTCAGTTCATAGGTGATATTTTTCTTTAGTGATGCATTAGTCTCTTTCACTCTTTCCCTACAGTGAAGAAGGTCAGGGAAATGACACCAACTGTATGATGTGTAGTGGAATTAGTATAGGGTAAAGATGACTTTTCCCTGTTTGTCGCTCTCATACCAACTCACAGGTGAGCATGTCCCTCTCTACTGCTCCTCTTACCTTACATGAAGGTTAACAATAATTAAGAATGCTGGTAACTCACATCCTGGTATTCTGGATATACAGGGTCTGCTGAATTAGAGATAGTTATGGTAATTACCTGAGGGATCCTACAGGAAAAAACAACTATATCTAAAAGCCAATCAACCAAAGGACATGGGCTTATCCGATTTCCATATAGCTAGGGAGAGTTGTCACTCTGTCTGTAAAAACTCATACTGAGAAAATCTTGAATTCTTGGGAAAGGACAAATTACAAATAATGTAATGTAAAGTACAAGAAACAGTGATCTGCACTCAAGAAGGAGCTTGGCTTTGAATTTTTAATTCCATTACTTATCTCAGCAAAACTATTCACAAAATTTAAAGTAATTTTGTACTATATTTAACAATAACAAAGGGTTCATAGTAATGCACTGTGAAAAGAACAGTTGCATAGGCTAATAAACCTCTGTCTTAGGTGAACTAGATCAACTTCCTATTGTCAGATAGGACAGATAACATACACAGTTAAAAAGGAAAAAAAAAACAGCTGAATGTAAATGTGATGACATGTTGCTAACACATTTAAAATACAAAATAGAGCAACATAAAGAAGAATCAAATTAATAATGATATGGAGTGTGTTATAACTTATCCTGTAATGTTTGACAAAAAAATCAAGTTCTACCATAAGAAATGACATGGGGAAAATTGTTCAACAACCTTCTAATAACAGCTGTTTTAATAAATACAGAGATTGGATATGAAATTTAATCAACATGTTACAAAGAAAATATTCTGTGGTAAAGAAAACTGTAAAAAAAATCAAATCTGACTAGAAGTGAGAACAACTGAACAACTGAAATTTGAAGAAGATACCAATTATTTAATTCTTGTGTAATCATGGCTATTCATTGGTTACTAATGATTGAAAAATTTCCTAAAAATGAGAAGATATAAGCCCAGGTTCATGGAACATGCTAGAAGGGGATTTGACTGTGGAAATCTCAGAAACATGAAGCAGCATGTGCTTGTCAGTGAATTTTATATTTGTGTTAAATGTAGAAATCCCAGGGCACTTTATCTAGATCTTTTGTTAACATGGATATAATCTTTTAGATCTGGGCAGATGACTCAGGTGCTAAAGTGATTCCCTCTAATGACTGTGTCCTTTCTTTACAGAAGCTTCTCAGTTTCAGAAAGTCCCATTTATTAGGGGGGGAGATAAGGAAGAAAGGAAATACTGGAGAGAGCTTGGGGGAGTGGGAGAGTGGAGATGGAGGATTGGCGGATATAGGAGCAAGGAGGAAGATATCTATATTTAGGGTTGGCAAGAGATTTGGCTCTAGAAGTGATCCCAGGTGTACATGGGGATGTCCCCAGCTAGGTCCTTGGGCAGCAGAGCAGAGGGTGCCTGAACTGGTCTTGCCCCACTATCAAACTGATCGTTATCTTGAATATCATCATAGAATCTTTGACAGGCAACAGATGGAGATAGAGACAGAGACCCTCATTAGAGCAGCAGACTGAACTCCCAAGGTCCAGTTGAAGAGCAGAAGGAAGAAGAAGATGATCAAGGAAGTCTGGGCCACAAGGGGTTGGTTCACCCATTGAGACAGTGTGCCTGTTCTAATGGGAGCTCACCAAATCCAGCTAGACCAGGACTGAATGAGCATGCGATCAAATTGGACCCTCTGAATGTGGCTGAAAATGGGGCTGAGAAGCCTTTGATAAAGGCACTGGGACTTGTTTCTACTGCATGTACTGAGTTTTTGGGACCCAAGTATATTTGGATGTAAAGCTTCCTAGGCCTAGATATGGGGGGGGGGGGCTTGGACTTCCCAAAGGACAGAGTTCCCTGCCATCTCTTATGGAGGGAGGGGGTAGGATGGTGAGTGGGGGAGCGGGAGGGGAATGGGAGGAAGAAAGGAACTGTAAATTTTTTAATGGAAAAAAATTAAAAAAAATAATAAAACATTTATCTGAGAAACCAATATGGGTTAAGCAATGGCCTCTACCTGAGGAAACGTTGCAGTCTTTAGAATAGCTGGTACAGAGCAACTAGAAGCTTGGCATATTGAAGAATCTACCAGCCATTGGAATTCTCCTGTATTTTTTGTCAAAAAGAAATGTGGAATTTGGACAATGTGACAGATCCTAGAACTATTAACAAGGTTATCCAACCTATGGGCCCTCTACAATCTGGAATTCCTCTGCATTCTCTGTTTACAGAGGGATGACCTCTCATAGTTATTGATTTAAAGGACTATTTCTTCACTATACCTTTTCTTATGGATTTTTTCGTGACAGGGTTTCTCCGTAGCTTTTTTTGATTCCTGTCCTGGAATTAGCTCTTGTAGACCAGGCTGGCTTTGAACTCACAGAGATCCACATGCCTCTGCCTCCAGAGTGCTGGGATTAAGGGTGTGCGCCACCACCACCCGGCTTCTTCACTATACCTTTACAAGAAAAGGATAGAGAAAAGTTTGCATTCAAAGAGCCTACTTATAATAATTCTCAGCCTACTAGGACATATCAATGGACCATCCTCCCACAGGGAATGCTCAATAACCCCACCCTGTGCCAATACTTTGTTAGGCAGCCATTGGAAATAATATGTAAATAATTTCCTAAGTTTATAATCAACCAATACATGGATGGCATTGTGTGACAGATACTTTAGGAAGAATGTTTGAAGAAATAAAAAATTTCTTGCCTAAATGGGGATTACAAATTACTCCTGAAAAGATTTAAGAGGAGATTTTGTTTATTACTTAAGTTACAGAATAGGTTTACAGATAATTAGAACACATAAGACACAAATTAGGAGACACTGGTTGCAGACACTTAATGACTTTCAAAGATTATTAGGAGACATTTCCAGCCTACAACCAGCTGTTGGGATAACACCTGATGTAATAATTTATTTAAACAAAACCATAGATGGTGATAAAGCTTGAATAGTCCCAAAGAATTAATAGTTCAAGCAGAAAAGATATTGACAATTGTTGAGGAAAAATTAGAGGAGGCACATGTGGATAGGGTGAATTCAAATCTTCTTTGTATTCTAGTCATAATGTTTTCTAGAATTTCTCCTACAGGAATTTTCATGCAGAGGGATGATGTTATCTTAGAATGCATCTTTTTAGCACATAAATCCAAATAAAAAAATTAAAAAAAATATGAAAAACATCTCTGAATTTATTATAAAAGGTAAATTGAGACTTTGTCCTTTATCATGTATAAATCCAGCAGAGATTATACTGCCTTTAACTTCTGAAAAAATAAAAAAAAATTATGGAAAGACAACATATCCTGGAAAAGGGCTTGGGCTAATTTTTTGGGTGAAATTAATAGCAATTATCCCAAAAGCAATAGACTTAACCTAATGAAGAGAACTTCTTTGATTCTTCCTCGAATTGCATATGATGCACCAATAACTGAAGCCCATACATTTTATACTGATGCAAAAAAATCTAGAAAGGCATAATTATATGCTAGTCTTACGATACTAAGGGATTTTAAAGAAACTCTCGATATAGACACTGATTCACAGTATGCAGGGAGAATTGTCTTGCATATTAAAACTGCTGAATTTATAATTGATGGTATGAAATTGATTTCACTATTCATCCAGGTGCAAGATATAATCAGGAATAGGCTTTGTCTTATGATGTGGGAAGGTCATTTGTCTATCTGTTGCTTTCATTGGTTAATTAATAAAGAAACTGCATGGCCTCACAGGTCAGAACATAGGTAGGTGGAGTAAACAGAACAGAATGCTGGAAAGAAGGGAAGTTGGTCAGATGCCATGCCTCTCCTCTCCAGAGCAGACACAATGGAACCAGCCACCAGGTCACACATGCTGAATCTTTCCCAGTAAGCCACCACTTCATGGTGCTACACAGATTATTAGAAATGGATTAATCAAGATGTGAGAGTTAGCCAGTAAGAGGCTAGAGCTAATGGGCTGAGCAGTGCTTAAAAGAATATAGTTTGTGTGTTGTTATTTTGGTTAAAGCTAGCTGTTTGGGAACTGGGCAGGATGAAAAGCAGGCCTGCTCGCCTCATCACTACAAATGGTGCCCAGACGTGGATAACTGAATTCACATAAAGCCTGAGAGAGCTTGGGAAAGAATAGAGTGAAGCATATTTTCTTGGTAGCAGCAATTTCTCAGGTCTGCTCTGCCTGCTGGAGGCAGGCAAGTGCCCTCATCTAGGAGAGGCTTCCTGACTCGTCTTTAGCTGCAAAACCCTGCAGCTCTAAAGAGGTCCTGCTACAAAACACTTAAATGGTGTTGATAGAAGCTGACAGCATGCTTGTTTGTTTTTAACAATAGCAGGAAAAAAAAGTTGTGCCATTTTAAAATGCTGGTTTTCTGGGCTGTCCTGCCAGGGTAAACTCTGACTCTTTCAGGCAAACAGTAAGACTGAGTGTGGTCTGTCAGCAGAATGCTGAAGCTTGCTTGCTGGACGGACCTTGAAACACCATAGAGTTGTGGCAATAAAAATGACTACAGCCAGTACCTCCACCATGAGGCTGGAAAAGTAAGGAATGGGCTGGATCCAGCCATCAAAGCACAGCTTTAATCCTCTCCTTAAAGACTCAAGTAGTCAGAAAAAGAGAGATATACATTAAAGAGAGATTCAAAGGAAAAAAAAAACTCTAAATGTTTTACAGTGTGTTAAAAATATATGTAGGCTAAAGGTTAAAGTTCTTAAGGTAAAAAAAAAAGAGAAAGAGAGTAGTTGGGAGCTGGAAGGCAGGAAGCTGCCTGCAGCTCCTTCTACAGTTGGGTGTGGTGGTACACACCTTTAATCCCAACATTTGGGAGGCAGAGGTAGATTGACCTCTGTGACTTCAAGGTGTGGCATGACACACCTTTAATCCCAATGCCTGGAAGGCAGAGAAGGATGGATCTCTGAGAGTTCAAGGACAGCCTGGTCTACAGAGTTATTCCAGGACATATACAAAGAACCTGTCTCAAAAAATAAAAGTAAAAATTAACAAAATAGAGGTTAAAATAAAGCTGCATGAAAATGGAAAATACACAGAGAATCTTGATACTGTATGTGATTATGCTCTCTTTGAATTGTTTGAATGCTGAAGAAGGAGCACGGCTCCTTAAAGATATTTGTTTATAAATGCTGCTGAACTAATCCAAGATAGATATTTTGAAATTACCTTGACATCAAAATTTGGATCTAAGGTTATGATGCTTTGGAAAAGTCCTTCTTTTGTTTTCACAGAGGATGTAACCCTGTGGATTACTTCTATCGCAATATGGTATGATAGACCATGTCCTCCTGAAAGGTTGCTGTGAATACGCTCAAAAAATTACTTTGCTCAACCGCCTACTGAGATGAATCTAGCACACAGATCATACCATGAAAGACCTAAATAATAGTGCCCCCATTTAGCACAATGCAGATTGGAGAGAAATAACTGTCCCCATATTCCCAAATATTGTTTATAAATGTTCTTTTACATTTAAAGGAGGATATGATATAGATATAAATAATTTGCATTGATATTGATTTTGATTTAGTGATTTAAATTTAAGGTCTATTTTGTTATATGTATTGTTTATCTTGATTAAGGTATTGTGATTGTGTAGTTCATTTAAAATGTAATGTATAATTAGGAAATAAAGGTTGTTAATGGATAATCAATAATAGTCAAGCATGTAGTCATGTTAGATTTTCTAGATATATTTCAGATAGGCATTCTTCATATCTTTCAAAGACTATAGAATATGACATTTAATACTTTTAAAACTTAGGATTTTTCATGACACTGAGACATGTCTGCTCCGGGCAGCACCAATCTACTTCAAGAGAAAGATGGGCATAGAAGAGGCTCCTTATTGAGTTTGATAGCCATTGGGGCAAGAAACTGCACTTGCCTGGACTATTGCATAAACTGGACACAGAGTACCCATAGAGAGAGGACTGCTGAACTTGCCTAAAGGTGGGATGATTCTTTGGGGTTCCTGACTCATGAAAGAGTCTGCAAGACATTCTGCAGGACACAGCAGAAAGTTACTGAAGTGTCTTTGAAATTTCCTCCTTCATG
The DNA here is from genome assembly GCF_014885135.2 of Alexandromys fortis. Lineage (NCBI taxonomy): Eukaryota > Metazoa > Chordata > Mammalia > Rodentia > Cricetidae > Alexandromys > Alexandromys fortis. Next base: position 275,862 of record NW_026068254.1, on the reverse strand, counting down.
GAAAAAGTATGCTGGGTATTATGGGCCTGTAGTCTGAAGGTGGATGCTCCAATGGTACAGAGGAACTTTGGGTGACTGTCCAGGCAGCGAGATTTCTCTGTCATTTCTAGAGTTTAGAAGTTGCTTATTTCTTGTTTGCTTAGGTAATATTGTATACTTCTGGAGTCTTTGATGGAGTTGAAGAATAGATAGATAGTTATAGTTTTCCATTGTTATGATAAAAGATAAAAGTAGATATAAATATTGTAACTGTCATTCTTGCTTGATAACTGTTTTGTTATATGCAATTTTACTATGTTAAACTAAAAGCCTTTTTTTAAACAGAAAAAAGGGAAATGATGTGGGAAGGTCATTTGTCTATCTGTCACTTTCATTGGTTAATTAATAAAAAAACTGCTTGGCCTCACAGGTCAGAACATAGGTAGGTGGAGTAAACAGAACAGAACGCTGGGAAAAAGGGAAGTTAGGCAGACTCCATGCCTCTCCTCTTCAGAGCAGATGCAATGGAACCAGCCAGCAGGTCACACATGCTGAATCTTTCCCTGTAAGCCACCACTTCATGGTGCTACACAGGTTATTAGAAATGGGTTAATCAAGATGTGAGAGTTAGCCAGTAAGAGGCTAGAGCTAATGGGCCGAGCAGTATATATATACATATCATCCCATACAGCAGGTCTGGATGCCAAAATTGATCAATTATTGATTGGAAGTGTGTTGCAGGCTTCTGAAATACAACAGCAAACCCTACAAAAATGTTCTTTTAATTTTATTTTTTCAGAATATCATTCATGAGTCTTCTTTCATAGCAATAAAACCTACTCATTTGGGAATATAATATTTGTAAAGTATACTAAAAATGAAGGGAATGGAGCCATGCTTTCCATAATGAAAATAAATTCCAAAAACACATATAGTAATGAACAGAGGTGATAATATTGGAAATAGCTAACTTTGTAGAAGAGCAAGAAAATTGGGTTTTTAGATGCAGTGGCACAGAAAGAAACCTTGGGAAATGAGAACAGAGGAAGAAATGAGAGATTTGACTTTTTAATACTTCAAAGGCATTGCAAGAACCTGTCACTTTTGTGAGTAACATTTAAAGACTTAAAAAGCAGTTGAGAAGAAGAGTGCCACAATTACATATTTTTAATGAAGGTTTTTATTTTATGTGTATGAGTGTTTGCTTAAATACTTGTTTACCAATCACATTCATGTAGTGCCTGTAAGAGAGGCTGAAAGAGTACATTGCTTCCTCTGGGTCTGGTGTTACAAATTGTAGTGAACCTCCCTGATGTTGTTGGCAGTTAACCTAAATCTTCTGTAAGAACATCAAGTGATCTTAATCTCTGTGCTATCTCACCATAGTTTACTTTTAATTAAAATGAGTCTTTTTGAGAGGAAAGAACACTGACTTTGCTATTTTCTTAACCATTGTTAATATATTTCCATTTTTTGGTCAATTGTAGTCAGAAAGAAATGTGCACACTGTGGGTAGTAGATAAAATGTTGAAAGTGTATGGTTCCTAGGCATAGTATGCATCACTGGGTGGTAAGAGGCATTGAAGAGAAAGCCTGGGGTTTTGTCCATAAGTTTCTTACATCTCAAATGTTGGAAAATTGGGGTTACAATTCCATATGAAACTGAGGCCTCACAGAGTGCTACAGAGCACTCCTCTCATGGTTTATAAGTTACCAGTAATGATGTTGATAGGCTGAAAATGTATCACTTAGCTAAATTTTGGATGAATCATTAAATCATATTGGTTTTTATCTTTGTCTCTCATAACTTAAGCTGCTATAATCAAATTTTCTTCAGCAGAGACAATGCAAAACAATGAAACAGTGAAAGAGGATACAAATTTGTTTGCATGTTAGCAAACAGCACCTGGATGTACTTCATGGTTTTCTGTGACATACTTCACACTGTAGAAGGATATAAATATCTTATCCCTCATTGAGAACAGAGAAAACGATTTCAAAAGAACACATGCAGAATCATTAACAAAGCTTCAATTCCTTCATTGACACTAGGTCAATCATTACCAAAGAAGCAAGAATTGAATGCTTAGTTGTGAGTGAGAATGCACAAGTTGTTTCATCTTTGCAAATAGCCAGCAGTGAATCTGCTTTGTCTGGACATGGAAAGTACCCTGTACATCATCTTCACTATAGTCATCGTTGCAGAGTTTGTTTTTGGAAATCTGAGCAACGGATTCATTGTGCTGACAAACTGCATTGACTGGGTCAGGAAGAGAATGCTTTCCTCCATTGGCTGGATCCTGCTTTCCTTGGCCATTTCCAGAGTGGTTTTGATCTGGGAAATGTTACTAACGTGGCTAAAATATATACAGTATTCATTTGCATTTGTGGCTGGAACAGAATTAAGAGTTATTATGTTGTCCTGGGTAGTTTCCAATCACTTCAGTCTCTGGTTTGCCACCATCCTCAGCATGTTTTATTTGCTCAAAATAGCCAGTTTCTCTGGACCTGTTTTTCTTTATCTGAAGTGGAGAATAAAGAAAGTGCTTCTGACCATCCTTCTGGGAAATGTGATCTTCTTGCTTTTCAACATAATGCAAATAAACAAACATACAGAGGAGTGGGTGCATCAATATGAGAGAAACACAACCTGGAATTTTAGAACAAGTTGTTTTTCAAGGGTTTCAAAGCTAATAGCATTCAAGATGATTATGTTCTCTTTAACACCAATCGTGGTGTCTGTGGTTTCCTTTATCCTGTTAATTCTCTCCCTGTGGAAACATCTCCAGAAGATGCAGCTAAATTTCAGAGGGGAACAAGACTCCAGCACAAAAGCCCACATGAATGCGATGAAAATTATGGTCTCCTTCCTTTTACTCTATGCCTCTTATTTCATATCCTTTTTTATATCATTTATTCCTATGGCACACCAAGAAGGACTAGATCACTTGCTTAGCCTGACTGTTGGGCTTTTCTACCCTTCATGCCACTCATTTATCTTGATTTGGGGACATGCTAATTTAAGGCAGGCTGGTCTTTTGGTGCTCAGGCAGCTGAAATGTGAGAAAAAGCATTAGAAGTTTACTGTTCCTAAAGGTAGTTCAACAACTTATTAGGAATATAGAACTCACTGAGTGGTAGAGCCCTACGCAAGCATAAATATTGAAAAACATATAATTTCTCGATTCTTCTATATATGAAAAATGATATAATAAATTTCTCAAACATTTAGAACAATACTAAAACAGTGCACTCTTGGATACAGAAGTATGACTCAGATTTTATGAATGCATGCTTTTTTACTCTAGGCATGATAGCATAATTATGTCAACTAAAATGAATGTAGGCTGATCCAGGCTGAGATGCATGAGACCCAGGATGTCTTCATCCAGTTGACAATTATCTCAAATCAATGTCATTATAGGCATAAGCAAAATTTTGACACTTTGAAACAATTTATTGTACCTTATCATATTGTTCTGAAAGTAGATTAGAAAATTAAAATAAAGTTAATAGCAATCAAAACTAAAGAAATTACACACACACAGGAAGGTTAAAACCTAGACTCTAGGATGTGGAAGATGGCTCAATAAAGTTCTTTCTTAAAAAGCATCAGGATCTGAATCTAAATTCCTAGATTAAACAAAAAGCCTGGCTTCAAATTTCAATGCAATACATGTATGTAAAATATAGCCAATATCAAGAGAATCAAGAAAACATTTTTTTTCTTGAAAATCATTAGTTGATATCCTTTTTAAAGGCATGAATAGATTTTACTATTTAAATAATATTTCACTTGAAACATGCTCCCTGAACTTTCTAAATGCCAGAAGAAATACATTCATCCACATCTCAGGTTTGGGTACACCTGCTTATAACCCTGAAGTTGAACTATGTCAGTCAGTGATGAAGGAAGGCAAAGATGGTCTATAATCAAAATGCCCACTGTGCCAGAAACTTTCCTGATGATGGCTTCAGTTATAGAATTCATAATAAGGATTATTGGAAATGAACTCATCATGCTGATGAACAGAACTGACTGGATCAGGAACTGGAAGATTTCCCTGATTGACTTTGTTCTCTCCTGCATGTCTCTCTCTAGGATATGCTTTTGTGAACAAAAGTTTGTATATCTCTTTTGATGTAAGCTGTAGGAAATAATTTCAGTCTAAGAACGCTCTTCATTTTGAAATCCTCTGGACATGATCCGACTATTTCTACACAGCTTGCACCACCTGCTTCAGTGTCTTATATTCCCTTAAAATAGGCAACTTCTTCAATACCCCTTTATTTGTGGATGAGACAAAGAAATACCAAAGTACCTCTGTGACTGATGAAGTAACAAAACTCTATTTATCAATGTTTCTGATGTTTCAGGGAAACCTTGACTTTATTCAAGTATGGTCAAAAATGGAAAAAAAAAACAATTGATTTTATAGAGACTCTTAGACGAGATTAGCATATTATGTTATTTTTGATTCTTATCATAATTTTGTAGTGTGTTTAATTTTGCTTTTCCTTCCAATAATTTTGATATGGAGTCGCACCAGAAGAATGAAACTACAAGGCATTTATCTTTGAGATTTGAGCAGTATGGTCCATATGAAATCTGTGAAAACTATTTTCTTATTTCTACACTTCTTTTTTAAATATTCCATAAGCAACATTCTGATGATCTTATCTTACAAGGACTTGTCTACTTTGTAGAGAGTGTGTTGAGAAGACCTTATCTATGGCATTCTTTAATTTACTGAGGCATCATTTTCTTCTGATTTCATGGAACAAAAAAAATTGAATCAGAAATTTTTTGGTATGCTGAAGAAGTTGAAGTGTGTCAAGGGGTGGGCTTTGCTTTCTTTTGGTACTGTGATCAGGCCCAGTATGACAGGTAAAGAGGAAGAAGAATAAAGACCTTACATGTAGCCCCACGCTTCCTCATTCTTGAGACAAAGTCTGTCTATGTAGACTTGAATTTCCTGTAACCCACTTTGTAGATCCGACTGACTTCAAACTCAAAGATATACACCAACCTCTGACCCTGAGTGCCAGAATTAAAGACATGTACCACCACACTGGTTACATACATACCTTTTACTTTCTCCCTTTTCTTTCATTCTGTCATATTGAGCATTATTTAAAATATTTTACTTTATTAAATAAAATGAAAGTAGTTCTATGTTATTTGTATTAGATATGAAATTTTTGATTTAAAAGTAAAATTTTAAATATTTTTTTAGCAAATGCAACACAAAACAGAATAATTCTTTTTTAAAATTTCACTGATAATTTGAATAAATATTAGATGAAAGAGAATTAAAACATATGAAAGATTATGGTATGGATTATGTGCATTCCTATATGAATGACCAATTCTACAATTTAAAACTTAGAAAGTTGATTGTTTAGCTTCCAGAGACAAAATGTACATAATTTGATTTTCTATGTGACTATTTTTTTTGGAATTTGCATGTATTTGTCCTTTGTAGTGTTTGAAAAATGTCCATTGTGTCCATAAGATTCATTTCCTTTAAACACATCACTGTTGATGAATATTTGGGTTGGTTGTAAAACTCAGATATTGTGAATTTTGCAATGAATCCAAATGTGCATACATCTCTGTTAAATTTGGAGAGATGTTAATGGACATGGTAAAACTGGGTCATACAGTTAATTTGTTTTATTTTTATTTTGAAGGTACCACCATACTGACTTACATAGTGGTTGGGGTGATCTGAATTACAACTAGCATTGTATAAATTTTTCTTTTGTCCCACATCTTGCCTTAGATCAGTAAGATTACAAGCATGGGCTACCTTGCCTACTTGGGTTCTTAGTATGCTTTATTTTTATTTTTATTTTTGTTCCTGTTTTTTTTTTTTTTTATGATGTATACAGTTTTTAGATTTCTCTGACTTTGGTATCAAAATATTTCCAACACATGCTATGTGGGAGCCCACTTGTGATTTATTTTCTATCTGGTGCCATTTCTGATTTAAAGAAGTCATTTGAGTTCAAACTTGCCTGCTCTGCTTCTTCCAGTAAACTTGAGGGCGATGACTAACATCCGTGTTAGCCCATAGAAAGAGAATTTTTGCCCAGTTCAAAGAGAACATTTTTCTGTTAAGATTTGGGCTGGCTGAGCACTCATTGTTGGAGATAAGAAACTGCTTAGCTGGATAAGATAATGCACCTGTTTGAGCTTCCTTCCAAGGACAGTGCAGGAAGGTGGTTAGCTGACTGTACTGCCCTTTGTTCTGCCTTTTGACTGTAATTCGTATATATGCTGCCTGAGAAATAAACTCGCTGCTGTTTGGTATTGACCTTCAAGCCTCTTGTCTATCCTATGTTTCTGTCTTCTTTTCTCTTAATCTAATATTTTGTCAGCCTCATCGCCCCCTTCCAGGGAATCCCCCAGCTGATTTCTGCCTGAGCGGGCTCTGACATTTAAGTCATTAAATGGGAACAATTCTTAAACCTTACTATTCAGGAGGATGAGGAAAGAGAGCCTTTGTAAGTACATGACATGCATGAATGCATAGTGAGTCATGGTTTAAAAACACACACACACACACAAGAATGTAGAGTAAATTGATATTGAACGCTTTTTAGAAAAATATGTGTAAACTTACAACTTTTACACTCCAATTATTTTATTGAAATATGATTTCCGTGGAATATGTAGAGTCAATTAAGAGTTTAAAATTTAGTAACAATACAATATTTTTAAGACTTCAATCCTTTTTTATGCCTACATTTTTATAAATAATCTCTGTCTTATTTACTACTCTATCGCTACCATGACCACAGTAACTTATAAAAGGTAGTATTAAAGTTCAGGGTTGTTTATAGTTTTAGAGGGTTGTTCCATGGTAATCATGGTGGAAAGCAGTCAGGCATAACACTGTAGCCATAGCTGAGAGCTTTACATCCCGATCCACAGGGAGAAGGCAGAGAGAGAAACAAGAGACTGGGCCTTCATTTGTGTTTGAAACCCTAGAGCCTACTACCTTCAACAACAAAGACACACCTGTTAATCCTTCCCAAACATTTCATCAATTGGAAACTAAACAGGCAAGTATATGAGCCTCTGGAGGCCATATCCATTTAAACCTTAGCAATCTGTTTAAATAAAAACAAAACAAAAACAAACAAATGACAAAAACAAAAAAAATCGAACCTGATGCTTTAAATTCTCTTACACCACCTCTCTAAAAACCCTTATCCCCATTAAATTTAGCACCTGGTAGTCTCATTTAAATACATGACTATAACATGCTTCTATACACTAGCTTATATATTTTAAATCCAATCTTAATATTATCTCTAAACTTTAAATTCAATTGTAATCAACCCAGGTGTGATGGAGGAAGGTCATTGGTTAAGTAATAAAGAAACTGCTTGGCCTCATATGTTGAAATAGGAGCGGCGGGGCTGCGTCCCCAACACCCCGGCCGCTTGTCTAGCTCATGCCCGAAATAACAACACACAAACTGTATTCATTTAAGAACTGCTTGGCCCATGAACTCTAACCCTTACAGGCTAATTCTCTCACCTGGACTAGCCCATTTCTAATGATGTGTGTAAGCACCCCAAGGTGCACTTACCGGGAAGATTCTAGCCTAAGTCCATCGTGGGTTGCAGCTGCCTGGGAGAGCAGAGCATGGTGGCTGTCCGGTCCCTCTGGAAGCAGCGCAGAGTCTGACCTCACTTCCTCTTCCGCCCAGAATTCTATTCTGTTTACTCCTCCCATCTATGTTCTAACCTATCAGGGCCAGCCAAGCAGTTTCTTTTATTGTTCAGCCAATGAAATCAACAGATTGATATATGACACTCCCACATCACTCATAGGTTAAAACATAGGTGGGAGGAATAAACAGAACAGAATGCTGGGAGGAAGAGGAAGTGAGCTTAGAGGCCATGCTCCACTCTCCCGGACAGACACGATGAAGCTCCGACCCAGGATGGATGTAGGCTAGAATCTTCCCGGTAAGCGCACCTTGGGGTGCTACACACATTATTAGAAATGGGCTAGTCCAGGTATGAGAGTTAGCCAAGAAGAGGCTAGATATAATGGGCCAAGCAGTGTTTAAAAGAATACAGTTTGCATGTTGTTATTTTGGGTAAAGCTAGCCGGTGGTGAAAGCTGGGTGGCAGAATGAAGCCCTGCAGCTCCTATTACACAGGTGGTGGTCGTGCATACTTTTAATCCTAGTACTTGGGAAGCAGAGATAGGCAGATCTCTAAGTACAAAGCTTGCCTGGTTTACAGAGCAAGTTCCAGGATGTAGTGTTAGGAGCAGCGAGGCTGTGTCCCCGGCACCAAGCCGCCCGCATGGCCAGCTTATGCCCAAAATAATTACATGGAAACTGTATTCTTTTAAACATTGCCTGGCCCAGCTAGTTCCAGCCTCTTATTGGCTAGCTCTTACATATCGATCTAACCCATTTCTAATAATCTGTGTAGTCCACGAGGTGGCTTACCAGAGAAGATCTTAACCTGCATCTGTCTGGAATGGGAGAACCATGGCGACTCCCTGACTCAGCTTCTTTCTCCCAGCATCCTCTTCTGTTTACTCCACCCACCTATGTTCTAACCAATAAAATGGGCCAAGGCAGTTTCTTTATTA
>NW_026068254.1:257873-265916 GCF_014885135.2 Alexandromys fortis | reverse complement strand
AATGTACAGAATGCAGACTCTCTGTGAATTTTCCATTTTTACGTGGCTTATTTTTCTTTATTTCTCTTAATCTATAACTATCTGTACTTCTGTACTCTGTCTCTTTAATGACTTTACCCTTTTTCTTTTTAAGACATTAACTTTATTCTTTATATTCTTTTTCTTCTCTTTCCCAAGCCTACGTACATTCATCCAACAATGTGATCCATAAAGGTCTTTTATATCTGAATCTGTCCTATTGTGAATCTGTAATTCTTTTACTATCCAGGAACACTTTGTTTTGCACCTTTAAATCACTAAGTGCGTAAGAATCTAAGCTGTGACATTCCTTGGTCAAAAACAGGTACTGCATGCTGGCCCAGCCCAGTCCAACGTGAAGGAGCCGCTTGTGCCTCTGATCCTTGCACATTGCACCACTAGCATGGCGGAGCTGCTTGTTCCTCGGAGCTGCAGCACACAATGTCCCCCTTTTAGGTACACAGCAGTCTAGTTACCATCAAACAGATCGTAGCACTTTAATCCAAATGCTCCATTCATTAGCTCCATCTCCCGCAGGAGCCAGACAGAGATCGCAATGGTGGCACAGCCCAGAAACCTGGCATTTTAAAACAGCCATTTTTTTTTTCCTGTTGCTGAGTCAGGAAAATTTCAAAATGGAGGACATACCATTTTGTGCTATCTCTGGGGCCGCCAGGTAGGAGCAGCACTCAGCACTTTAATTCTGAGACTGAGCGTGCAGCACAGAAATTCTTTTCATCCAAGTTACATCCAAATCTGACACGCAGAGCACTGGAAAGTTCTAATCTGCCATACTCTACCTCCTGCCTAAGCCTGATTCAGCCGTCTGCCCAGGTGCAGGCGGGGAGCGCTGATCTATTAGCACAGTCTCAGAGCACTCTCCTTCCGATCCCGAGTGGGAACACAAGAATCCAGTCCCATACGCCTTGAAATGGTTTAAAACCAGAGTTCATGCTGGCAGCACAGCCCCAGGAAGCCGTGCTTTAAAATGATGCAGCTTTTTTTCTGCTGCTGTTGCTGAATCAGGAAATCTCTCTATGGCACGCTACCAACAAAGAGCAAAACTCTGCATTAAACTCTGTTTTTTCTCTGTTTAAAATTAAGCTCTCTCAGGTTTTTAAGTAGATTTATCCCATCACGTCTGGGCGCCACTCTGTAGGGATAAGAGCAGTGGGGTGGTGTCCCCGGCACACGGCCGCCCACATGGCCAGCTTATGCCTGAAATAATTACACAGAAACGGTTTAAACACTGCCTGGCCCGGCTAGTTTCAGCTTCTTATTGGCTAGCTCTTACATATTGTTCTAACCCATTTCTAATATTCTGTGTAGCCCACGAGGTGGCTTACCAGAGAGGATCTTAACCTGTGTCTGTCTGGAATGGGAGAACCATGGCGACTCCCTGACTCAGCTTCTTTCTCCCAGCATCCTCTTCTGTTTACTCCACCCACCTATATTCTAACCAATACAATGGGCCAAGGCAGTTTTTTTTTTTTTTTATAATTAACCAGTGTCCTTCCTCCATCACCAGGATAGTCACAACTGCAGAAAAAAACTTATCTTGAAAAGTAGTAAGAGTAATAACTAGAAGTATATTCATGTAATCAACCATCACTTCTATGTCTCCAGCTGCATGCAGAGGTTGCATCTTACAGTTGACATACTTTAGGATACACATTCTGACCAAGACATGACTATAACATGCTTCTATACACTAGTTTATATATTTTAAATCCAATCACCTATTCAACAAAGAGTCTCTCTCCATTACTGAGACTGATGATGATGGTAATCTATGACATACACACAAACACTAGAAGAAATATTGATTGGTATATAATATTCATTTTTATAAACAGTATCAGAGATCTATAAATGCTACAGCCATGTGTGTTGCGGGAGGTCCTTCCGCTCCTCCAGCCAATAGCCACTGAGAAACCAGCCTATTGGGGAAGAATTGCCATGAGAGCTGTTCAGCCTGGGACTGTGAATTGCCACCCTCTTTGCTCGAATGTCAAAGCCATTCTGTCACCAGCCACTGGTGCTTAGTCTATGCCAGACAGCTCCCTGAAAAAAAGACAGGCTAGATTTGCCTGAAGATGCATGCTGGTCATAACTGGGTTCTAGACAGTCCTCAAAGGATGACACTTCTCTTCCTATTACAAGCCTGTGCTTTCCCATCCCCAGATGTGGAAGATAATATTCTGTGCCCTGAATGCATCCAAAGCAATAAGAAGATGATGAGAAATTTTGAAAGAGACAGATGATCGGAAAGAAAATACAAAACGCTACTTCCAAATCTGCCACTTTAGACTGATGTCAAGGTTTTCCGAGGTGAATGGATGAGTCCTATAATGGCTAAGGAACTGAACATCTATCCCGGAATTGGACTTGCTCAATGCTATTTTTTTCATGGGATCCAGAGAACAATTTTGTTCACAGGGTCTAGAGAAGAGTTTTGTTCCCAGAGTCCAGAGAACAATTGGAGTGGAAAGATGTCTTATAACAAAATAAAATAACTGCTTTCAAGCAATAAAAAAAGACTCATAAGGATTCGTATTTTGTAATGAAACCTTTTTTTTTTTTTTTACAGAAAGAGTGCAGAATCTCTAAATGCCATTGAAGCTCCAAGTGAGTACCAGTTTGTATCAGAGAGCAGAGAAGAAACTAAAAGAAATTCAAACATAGACCAATAAATAAGATACAATCTTAGAGGACCAAGGTAACCATATCAAAGACCTGGAAATTAATCCACACACCTTCAAGAACCTGATTTTTGACAAAGAAGGAAAAAATATCAAATGGAAAAAGAAGAAAGCATATTTAACGAATGGTGCTGGCATAACTGGATAACATCATGTAGAAGAAAGAAAATATATCCATATCAATCACCATGCACAAAACACAAGTCCAAATGAATCAAAGACCTCAGCATAAAGCCAGCCACACTGAACCTTATAGAAGAGAAAGTGGGAAGTACACTTGAATGCATTGGCACAGGAGACCACTTCCTAAATATAACCCCAGAAGCATAGACACTGAAACAATTAATAAATGGGACCTCCTAAAACTGAAAAGCTGCTGTAAAGTATAGGACATGGTCAATAAGACAAAACAACAGCCTACAGAATAGGGAAAAATCTTCACTAACCCCACATCAGACAGATATAAAAACAACTCAAGAAATTGGTCATCAAAAGAAAAAATAATCCAGTAAAAATGGAGTACAGATCTAAACAGAGAACCCTCAACAGCGCAACCTAAAATGGCTGAAAGACACTTGAGGAAATGTTCAACATCATTAGTTATGAGAGAAATGCAAATCAAAACAACTCTGAGATTCCAGCTTGCACCTGTAAAAATTGCCAAGATCAAATACACTGATGACAACTTATTCTGGGGAGGTTGTGGGGTAAAGGGAATACTTCTGCATTGTTGGTGGGAATGTAAACTGGTACAGCCTATTTGGATGTCAGTATGGCTATTTCTCAGAAAATTAGGAAACAACCTTCCTCAAGACCCAATAATATCAATTTGGGTATATATCCAAAGAATGCTCAATAGTGCCACAAAAACATGTGTTCAACTATGCTCATTGTTTGTCATAGCCAGAACCTGGAAATAACCTAAATGTCCCTTGACTGAAGAATCGATAAGAAAAATGTGGTACATTTACACAATGGAGTACTACACAGCAGAAAAAAAAATAACATCTTGAATTTTGCAGGAAAATGGATGGAGCTAGAAAAAATCATTTTGAGTCAGGTAACCCAGACTCAGAAAGACAATTTTTCACATGTACTCACTCATAAGTGTTTTTTAAACACAAAGCAAACAAACAAACAAAACAACAACAACAGCAAAAACAGCCTACAAATCACAATCCCAGAGAACATAGAGAACAATAAGGACCTTAAGAGAGACATACATGGATCTAATCTACTACATAGGAAGTAGACAAAGACAAGCTCTCTTGAGTAAATTGGGAGCATGGGACCTTGAGGGAGAGTTGAAGGGGAAGGAAGAGGTAGGGAGGGGAACAGAGAAAAATGTAGAAAAATGTAGAACTCAAAAAAAAAAAAAAAAAAAAAACACCTCAAACTTCAAAGGTTTCCTTTATAACTTCTTCAATATCCTTGTACATCTTTAGTATCTGGCTATCTGAATTTTTTTTTTTTTTTAGTTTCAAGTTTTTTTTTTTTTTTTTTTTTTTTTTTTTTGAGTTTGAAATGGACTTTATTCAGAACTCTGATCTACCAAGTTAGGGTTTTCCACCAACTCGAGGAGCAGAGACCTTCACAGGCTTCACATCTTTTGTTTAGGTGCTGCTTTTGTGGGGGCCTTGGCAGCAGCCATTGCGGTCTTCTTGGATGCCTGCTTAGCCTTTTTTGCTTCCTTGGCAGCCCTGATGGCCTGCTCTCGCTGGGCTTTCCTAACTTCTGGTTTCTGATTCCTCTTGGCCATTATATCAGCAAGGGATGCACCAGTGATGGCCCGCTGGAATTTGACTGCGCAGCGGGTTCTTTTCTTTTGAATTTCTTCTGACTGTCCTTTTTTGTGTTTCCTTCTGTACAGGACAGTCCAGTTTATCTGCCGGGGATTCCTTTTGGACAGGAATGCGGACTCGCATTTTGCATTAAGAAACTGGATAACCTTCCCTTCGGTCCTGGCGTAGCGCCGCCTGTGTCCAGGGTAGATCTTGTACTCGCTGAAACTGCACAGCTCGACCTTCATGATGGGAGCTGCCGCCCGGCCGGAGGAAAGATGGCGAAGAGAAAGAAAGAATTATGGGAAAACCGAGTTTCAAGTTTTTGTTATCTCTGGGAGGACTTTTATTTACAGATTAATTTCTGCTCTATTTCCTTTGCATCTCATCTTCCCTTTCATTTTTTTAACAGTTTTACCTGCCAAATAGAGACCAGTGCAGCAGGTAGCAGCTATTTGTGTTTTTTTTTTTCATTCTAATTTTTAAAAATTTTTTATTTTTCTAATTTTAGAATTCTAATTATTCCCATTCTAACTTTTTCATATGCTAGCAAATTCCCTACTATGTCGACAAGGCAATTGAGACTCTGTTGTATAAATCATTGCCTACAACAAAAGAAACACAACCATACCATATTTTCATTACAAACCCATCTGATACATGCTACTCTGTGACACTGCTCTATATTCTGCAACCAATCAGTGGTTGGGAATCCCCAGGCTCAGGTGGTAGAGCACATTGACTAAAGGAAGTGCCACTGATAGGAAATAGAAGGAGATGGATGATCTGTGATTTCTTGCAAGGATGCTTCATTCTCATATAGGTTGGTCTTGCTTCCATTGCAGGGAGCATACAACCACCATTAAATGATGGAGGTACACTATCATAATCCATGCAAGATAAATAGACACATAAGAAATGTCTGTAAATTTTCCACCCTCAAATGGATCAACCTCAGTTTAATAAATCAGCATTGATTGCCTGAGTCTTGGAACTATTGCTTTCCAACAAAACAGATTAGTTATTGGAATGGCTAATAACCAAAGTGACTAATTAATATTTGGAAACATATTGAACAATCTTAACTATCTTGGCAATTAAAATTAAAACTGCTTTGAAATTTCCACTTGCCCCTATAATAATGGTTATAATGAAGATATCACAACACAAAACTACAACAATCAAAGTGCAAAGTTTTAGACCCCACTCCAAATGTACACATCTATACTGCAACTTCTGTACCTAAGGTTCAAGAAGATGAAGAGGAAAGGTTGTAAGAGCCAAAAGGTAAGGAAGTTTGCTGTGATAGTGTCTCCTAATAATATCAGAGATACACCCATTAAAATATCTCCAACATGATTGTCTAAACAAGAGCTGAACAATGACAACAGTGCTCAAGACAAAGTGGATGGGGCAAAGTCCACAAGACCTCAGCCCTACATGAACAACTGCAGGCAACTAAGAAATGCTAACAGCTATAGAAACTCTCTTCAAGCAAAAGAGAATAGTTTGTTATCCAATACCAAATGATCCACCTAGAATGTAAAATACAATATAGACTGTGCAGATATTACTTATGTATTTATGACTATATATGTACATGTGATATAATAATTAATGTAAAAGGGGACCATGAATTTGAAAAAGAGAAAGGAGGGGTTTTGCAGAGACTCTCAATATTCTTAATGCTGTTACTCTTCAATACAGTTCCTCATGTTCTGGTGACTCCCAACCATAAAATTATTATTGTTACTACTTCATAACTGTAATTTTTCAATTGTTATGAACCACAATGCAAATATTTTTGGAGGAAGGAGTTTTTCAAAGGGGTCACAATCTATAGGTTCAACCTCTGGTTTAGAGGAATGGAAGGGAGAAATGCGGCAATTGTAGTATAATCTATAAACAAACAAATAATTACTTCAAAAGAAGTCGTCATAAGTTCTGGCAAGAAATTGAGTAGAAACAGATGATGTATATGCTGTTGCAGTGAATATAAACTTGAGCAACCAGTATAGAAATCTCTATAGGTTCCCAAAAATTTAAAATATTAAACTACCATTGTGATCCACTCATAGGTATATTCTCAAAATAATAAGTCTACAACACACACAGCATATTACTTGTACACCCATATATATTGATGCATTATTGTTAAGAAATAAGAAATGTAACCAGATAAGAGAAAAATCAACAGATGTAATGGAGGTGGGTCATTTGTCTATCTGTTGCTTTCATTGGTTAATTAATAAAGAAACTGCTTGGCCTTTGATAGGACAGCAGCTTAGATAGGCGGAATATGTGTACTCTGCTTGGAGAATGCTTGGAGAAAGAAGCCAAGTCAGGCAGTCACCATGATTCCCCCACCCAACACAGATGCACGTTAAGATCTTTCCTGGTAAGCCACACCTCATGGGGCTACACAGATTATTAAAAATGGGTTAAATGAGATGTAAGAGTTAGCTTGAACTAATGGGCCAGGCAGTGTATAAGAGAATACAGTTTCCATTTAATTATTTTGGGTAAAGCTAGCCATGCATAGCTGGGTGGGAACACAGCCCACCATGCTCCTACAACACAGATGAATACAGAAAATGTGATATACATGCACAATAAAAAATAAAATCCTTACATTTGCTGACCAACTTAAGAAGCTAGAACATTGGGGAAAACAAAATTAACTAGATTTAGAAAGACAAATTGCTTGTTGTCTTAATACAAAGATTTGAGATTTAATTTAGACTATGCATGTGCATGTGTGTATGTGTTTGTGTGTGTGAGTGTGTGTGTGTGTGTGTGAGTGTGTGCATCTGTCTGCATCTTAAAACTAGAAAGGAGATCACCAAAAGTGAGGGGAAAGTGTTAAGGGAAGGAGATGGAAGATAACTGAATTTGTGTTACTTATAACATGGATATGGAACTGAAGACTTTGTGGGGGTAGGAAGAAAATGGGCAGAACAGTGGAGATGGAGGACCAGTAAGAACAAACTTAATGACATATACTGAAAAAATACACTGAATCATATTACTTTGTATAAGAATTCTAAAAAAAGAATAAAATTGGATGAACTGTTTGCATAGCATCCCAAATTGATAGTTGCATAGAATTCAGTGACTGAATATTTTACTGCCAACACTAGCACTTTCCATTAATGACATTGTCAACACATGTCTCTTATTTCCGCAATTTATACAAGATTCTAAGAAACCAGATCCTCAAAAAATTTCCTGTGTTTACCATACATAGTTCATAGGTGTTATTTTAGTAAATAAAGGAAAAAATGAATTGTGTGAAATTATTTATGTATTGTTTTACAGTGATACTATGTTAAAACATGGAAAGTAAGATTCTTTTTGTTTAAAGTTTAAAACAAATTTTAAGAATATAAAATGAAGCGATCTCCTGTGCCCATTTGTTGTAGGGTACTTCCCACTTTCTCTTCTATCAGGTTCAGTGTGTTCGGACTGATATTGAGGTCTTTGATCCATTTGGACTTGAGTTTTGTGCAAGGTGATAGATATGGGTCTATTTTCATTCTTCT
>NW_026068254.1:251851-256696 GCF_014885135.2 Alexandromys fortis | reverse complement strand
ATGAGAAAAACAGCCGGGCGGTGGTGGCGCACGCCTTTAATCCCAGCACTCGGGAGGCAGAGGCAGGCAGATCTCTGTGAGTTCGAGACCAGCCTGGTCTACAAGAGCTAGTGCCAGGACAGGCTCCAAAACCACAGAGAAACCCTGTCTCGAAAAACCAAAAATAAATAAATAAATAGATAAATAGATAAATAAATAAATAAAATAAAATAAAATGAGAAAAACAAAAGCAGTAGTAGCCTGAAATAAATAAGATGTACTTTTAACTTCATAACACATCATTTTTAAATTTAAAGATTTTTTAAGGAAATATCTTTTAGTACTGTTATACAAATTACCTCTTTTCAAACTTTATATATATTCATATTAATATGTCATTTATCCATACAACTCACTGTATATATTCACTAAATTTATTTTGTTATTACTTTATTCTACTTGTTTTTATCTTATAATAAGAATTTTTGATTACTCTATACTAAAAATGAGAATTCTTTTTACTCTTTTGTATGAACTGAATAAGAAAATTTGAATAAGTACTCTTTTAAATATGCACTTTTGCTCTATAATTTAGAATTCAATATTCATGCATCACAGTCTGAACTCAGTTTTTATCATGGCAATGAACAGTGTAGTGGAATCACATTATCCCCTTGTTATCAATTGTAAGTAAACCAGAGAATAAAAAGAATAATACACATGGCTTCACAGTTATTCACTTTTTTCTATATTCTTTATACCGAGGTTGTATGTGAGGCATCAGTGATTTAAGAAATGCTCTCTTCAATCTTTCTTGTCTGTATGGTTCTCACCAAAATGTATCCATGTATCTTATTTAGGAGGTTTAGGGAAGAGACTTTCCTGAGAATGGTTTTAGAAATTTTTTAATAACATATATTCCTGAAAATAGTAGTGGAGAGAACAAAGTCACTCTTTCCACTGGGTCTTTTTAGCTTGAAGATACCATTTCTCTGTTATTTATCTATAGACATGAGAGTTCTTTTTTTCTTTCTTTCTTTCTTTTTTTTTTTTAAAGTCAGCATCTCACCTGCTTCAGAAACAACTGAAGGGCCTGTTTCAACTTCTGGTTTCCCCAGATCAAGATAAAAGAATGACCTGTTGGGTAGACGGCACCAATTGTTATGGAAAATAAAAAGACCCGTGTGTTATATAAACTCCAACCTGCTATAACCACACAGAAAGAGTATGTAGCATATAACAAGAGAAAGGAGACCACAGTTTTCAAGGCCTTTATGTGGACTGTGGTGCTGGTATCTTGACATCCTTTGCCATGGTATTTCATATTCCTGAGATGTTTGCCTAGGGAGTAGATTAAGAGCAGAACACATGTCAGTGATATACAAAGTGGTATGATATTTATCATGCCAAAGAGATGCAAGTTTGCAAGGCCTGTGATGTCCTTCAAAGGTTTGTTCTTCAAAGTCACATTTCCTTCATAATCACTCACCCAAGCAATCTTGCTGATGTTTATCATCCCAACGTACGAAACCAAAAATAGGAAGGTCCCCAAAAATATTATGAGGAGAACTTTTTCAGTTTTTCTTTTTAGGTGAAGAAATAGAGGGTTGGAAAAATTGGCTATCTTGAACAAATAAAACATGCTGAGTATAGTCCCAAACCAATTGCTAAAATGGTTGTTTACCTCCCAGATAATGCGACACCAAACTCTTTTCTGTACACTGTATATATCTGTAGTAAACACCGCTGAATGCCAGTTCATTAACATTGCCCAGAGTATACCAGTTCTGGAGACGGCAAGAGCAGTTATGATTCTGTCAGCGGAGGAGACCTTTCTTCTCTTCATGCAGTCACTGGCATTCACAAGAATTATGAAGATGTTGACAAAGTTCCCTAAGAGAAATTCCATCATTATTATAATGGTGACAATCCATTCCAGTAAATTCATCATGTCTGACCAAACCAAAAAAAAAAAGAAGGCAAGCTAATTTCACTGCTTATGGTTCTTTTTATACAAAGATATAATTATATTTGCTCTTCACTGAATGTATAATAGAGTTCTTGCTTCTTTTAAAATGTGTCCAGTAGAACCCCAGTGTGGTGTGATAGTGGATGAACTCAAACTCATGTTTATGGAAATTTATTTTACCATAATGTCTCTAATGACATACTTTTGTGCCTCTGCCATAGAGTAGTGTATTTAAGAGCTGCTTTTGGAAAAACACCAATCCCCATTTGCTAGCAGGCAAATAAATACAAATTCTGTTTGATTGTTTAAAATTTTGATCCTTCTTTAATCATACATCAACTGCCATAGTCAGCTTGATTTGTTAGTAAAATTTTAGAACTCAGTTTGTAAAGAATGTAGGGGGTGCCAGTCATTTGAAACGTTGTTTATCTAATCACCCTCTATTAAATCATTTATTTTAATACAAAATCATAAGCAAAGAGTCTCAAATTTACATATCAGAAGATCCAAGGATTTCTGGGGAACATCAAAAAGGTGAACATTACTTGAAAACTGTTCTCTGATAACAAATCTCTGTGTTTAACTTGATTCTTTGTAAACTCATAAGAATACGTATTTATAAACACAACATATATATGGAAGCATGCACATATAGTACAATTCATAGATGGAAGAATTATTGTCTTGCAATTTTCAAAATGTAAAGTATATCTCAGGGATGGCATCTAGGATTATAAATCCCTTTCTCCATTTTGATTTCAAGCCCATTCTTAATGTTCTAAAACTCTTATGTAGAGCTTCACAGTGTTACTCTTGAGTTCAACAAATTTTAAGTATTATTTGATTAAAATTATTTGAAAGTTCATAATACTTCTTATACAATTAAAGAATATGTTTTCATATTTAGTCATCTCTATAATGAAAACCAAAACTGCATTGAGATACTGTCTCATTCTAGTCAAAGATGTTTGTAATTCAAAAAAAAAAAAAAAACAACAACAACAACAAAAAAAAAACAGAAATCAACTTGAACATGATTCCAACTGTGTTCCCAACACTAGGGAGAATGAGGGGAGGACAGTGAAAGTATAAGAAAAGACTTACATATTCATATCTCATCTCATAAAAAATGAGGGTACCTAAGCTCACGGGAGCTCATGGTCACTGGGCTAACAGTGAGGAAGCTTGCACAGGACCAACCTAGGCCCTCTGCATGTGTATAACTAACAATCTTATAGCTTGGTCTATTAGTGAGGCTGCTTAAACAGTGAGAGCAGTACCTCTTCCTGGCACGTAGTTGGCTTTTGGTAACCTGTTCCCCATGCTGGATTACTTTTCCAAGCCTTTATTCAAGGGTAGGCACTCAGTCCTGCCTCAACTTAATGTGCCATGCTTTGTGCAAGTTCATGGAAGGCATGTCCCTTTCTCAAAGGAGATGAATGGGAAGTGGATGGGGGGGTGGGGTAGATGGGAAAGGGAAGGAGGTGGGAGGAGAAAAGTGAGGGGAAACTGTTCGTTATGTAAAATAAATGAAAAAAGTTATTTAAATTAAAAGCTGAGGGTAGTTGCTGGAGAAATAGCTCATGAAATATAAGTCAGCTCCTAGTAGTAATCACATCACTCTGGGTCAAAACCACCTGTGACTCTCAGCTTCAGGGTATCTGAAACTCTGGCCTCTGGTATTTAGTGGCATTATAGTTATACTCCATACTCTTGCTTTAAATGGGCAAATAAACCTACAAATTGGTGTCTGGAATAATGAATGTACAAGAAACTGGTTTTACAGTTTCATAACAAGGAACATTACTCATTTATACTGTGCCTTAATCTAGACTTTTTCTCTAAAACTAATGATAATGAATAAAATACAAAATATAGATTATTTTAGCCTGACGGTGGTGGCGCACGCCTTTAATCCCAGCACTTAGGAGGCAGAGGCAGGCAGATCTCCTTGAGTTTGAGGCCAGCCTGGTCTACAAAGGGAGTTCCAGGACAGGCTCCAAAGATACAGAGAAACCCTGTTTCGAAAAACCAAAAAAAAAAAAAAAATTGTTTTATATCAAATACACATAACCTACTATTTCACAAGGAAGACGTGTCTACATGTATTTTAATTACTCAGAATCAGGAGCACACTGTCCTCCAATGATGCCATCTAGGTTAATAGATTCAGATTCATGAGTTCTTCATGTATATTTATAATTCACAGGAATCAATGATTTACATAATAGTAGGAATACATGTACATATTAATTGGTGGTTGTCAAATACATACAACTATATTATATTTGCAGATGTTTATATTATATTTTAAGTTTATATATATATATATATATAAACTTCAATTGGTTATAATCTTTTAATTGAATATATTTAGGTAAATGACATGTTTTCAATATTTTATTTAACCATATGCCAATATTTTTTAGTATGGAATGAAACCAATTTATAGTAGAAACTAAAAATATTATAATTTGAGTAACAGACACTGAATATAAACTTGTGTGCTTATGTGTATTTAATACTAACATTAATTGAGTAGCAGAATAAAGGTTAATGAAGTGTGAAATTTTTCAAACACCTTAGATTCTAAAAGTAAAACAGAGAGGGAACACATAAAACCTATGGATATTGTTGATAAATTTTCAATAAGTTAGAACTTTGTGGAAATGAAAATTTCTTTGTTCATAGATAAATTGGTTATAAACACCCATTAAACTTGACTTGGAATAGATTTTCTTGTTTTTAGTGTTCTAAATTAATCCATATATTTGTAGGAAAATATATGTTCCACATTTTATCTCCTTTTGTTTAGGGCTATTTTTTCTTCTTCTTTTTTTTTTTTTTTTATTGAGAATAGGAAAAAAAAGTTTCCGCCTCCTCCCAGCCTCCCATTT
>NW_026068254.1:242574-251635 GCF_014885135.2 Alexandromys fortis | reverse complement strand
GTGGTCCTGACATCCTTGCTCGTGTTCTCCCTCCATCTGCTTCTCATTGGGACCTTGGGAGCTCAGTCCAGTGCTCCAGTGTAGGTCTCTGTCTCTATCTCCATCCATCACCAGATGAAGGTTCTATGGTGATATGAAAGATATTCGTCAGTATTGCTATAGGATAGGGTCATTTCAGGTTCCCTATCCTCTGCTTCCCAAGGGACTAACTGGGGACATCGCCTTGGGCTCCTGGGAGCCACTCTAGGTTCAAGTCTCTTGCCAACACTAAGGTGGCTCCCTTAACTAATATGTGCTTCCCTGCTCCCCTATCCAACTTTCCTTTATCCCAATCTTCCAGGGACGGGGAGAGAAAAGTGAGAAGGGGAGGTTTGGGGGAACTTGGGGAAACAGGAAGATTGTTTAGGGCTATTTTAATAAAAGAAAGATTTTAAAAAGTGGGCAACTGTAATAAACATTTTAAAAAGAATATTGTATCCTGAACATGCGGTTCAGTGGCAGAATATTCCAATAACATGCACAAGAAGTTTGAACCACCTCATAGGAACATAAGAGTTCTTTGTGAGACTTATATGGTAGATATCTGTATTTTTAGTAAACTCTTACCATACACACGTATGTAGAGCAATTATTTCCCCATAAAGCAATGAGGTTCTGAATTTTTAAGAATTGTATTGAATAATGTGTGCAGATGTCAGCAAAGTTAAAGCAGTTACCCTCAGAATAGGCAGACACTGTCCTTGATTCAGATGGAACACCAACAGCAAAAGAATGCACAGAGAGCAAAATCCAGGGGGGGAGTAAAGAGAGAAAGAGGGAGAGAGAGAGAGAGAGAGAGAGAGAGAGAGAGAGAGAGAGAGAGAGAGAGAGAGAGAGAGAGAGAGAAATAGAAAATTGGTTTCTTACATTAAAAGTTGTCATTTCTATTTCTTTTGTGCCTGATTTATAGGTGTACAAAAGATACATAGCTCACATTTTTTTTCTTGATTTCTGATTTTAAAAGCCAGCATCATTACTGAAGGATCAAAAATCTTTATATTTTAGCTGGGCTGTGGTAGCGTATACCTTTAATCCCAGGACTCAGGAGGCAGAGGCAGGCAATTCTCTGTGAGTTCAAGACTACAAGAGCTTGTTCCAGGACAGGCTCCAAAGCTACAGAGAAACCTTGTCTTTAAAACACTTTATATTTTAGCTTCTATTTATGTTTCCTTGTGCAGATAGAAACAAAATAGCTTCTGTCTTTAAGTATGTACTGTCTTACTTTTGTCTTCATAATAAGATAATCTAAATATTCAAATATTAACTAACTGTGATGATAATTTGCATTTTGTTAATGTTAACGTAGAATGCTCTAGTATTTCAACAATAAGGTCAAGACTGACTTTTTCCTTTGAGATTAGTATTTTTATTATAAATTTATTATTATGAAATTAATTTACTTCACATATTCACCAGTTTTCCACCCTCCTCTCCCCCATTCCCTCCCTTTCACTTTCTCCATTATCTTCCTGATATTTTTTTCTAGACCTATTGCATATATTTCTTTAAACAATCATTGAAAAACACCTATAGTTAGAGACTTATGTGAGTTTTAAGAGTGCTATACTTTCATTTATCCATCACCAAAGTCAGAAACCATAGCAGAAACTCTCACCTCATCCCATTTCCTGCAAATACATATCTATTCTTTGTCACTGTAGATGGGTTTTCTAGGAAGTCACATAAAGCAACTAGAAGTACTGAAAGATTCTTTTCTCTCACTCTGCAATCTTACTTAAATGCCAGGATTGAGAGATGCTGAAAATTATGAGTGGTATTAGCTCATGCAAAAATACAGCAAAATAAAACTCATAAAAATTTAAATGAGCATAACAAAACTTATTTTCTTTGGAGAAATGTGCCTGTAACTCCTGCACTTGGGTTGTGAAGAAGGAAGACTAGGAGTTCAAGGTCTTTATCCTCTGCTCTATAGTAGGTTCAAGATCAGTCTGAGCTGCATAGCACACTGCCTTAATAAACAAACAAGAAAAAATTGCAAATGCCATATTCTGATTATCTGTTGCTGGTAGTTATATGTTAACATCATGTTCAGCATTTGTATAATTTTATTTGTTAATCTTACTTCTTTGTATATTGCAATATCTATTCATAAGCACATTTTTCCAAAGAAAATAATCTGAACAAAAATAAATATATACTGTGAACTGCAGTAGACAGTATAAACTTCCTAAGGAAGCTTTTGTATGTTCATCCTTGCCTACAAACCAATTCTAATGACAATCATGGGGGGCATTTTTCCAGAATATTATTAATAAATGATAATTAAATACTAAATAGAGGATGGTGCCTGATAAGTATGGGTTAAGAATCCAGTTCTGCTAGAACCTCTGAATGTGGGTGATAGTTCTGTGGCTTGGGTAGTCTGTGGGGCAACTAGCAGTAGGATCAGGATTTATCCCCAGTGCCTGAACTGGCTTTTATGAGTTCATTACTTATGGAGGGATGCCTTGCTCAGCCTCATATGGGCAGCATTGGAGGTGAGGGGAGATTTGTCATAACTCTACTTCATATGCCAGATTTTATTGACTTCCCATGGAAGGCCTTACTCTTTCTGAGTATTGGATGACAGGGTTTGGTAGGAGGGGAACAGGAGGAAGGAAGAGAGGAGGAACTGTGGTTGGTGTGTAAAATTAAAAATAAAAAAGAAACCAGTTCCGAAAGAAATGAATGTAAATAACAAATGCTCCAAAACATACTTTTATTTTAAAACTAAATAATCAGAACTCATCTCTCTATAAAAGGTCTTTCAGATCCCAAAGGAAACACATGGAAGGCTGTGTATTCTGTGTGTGTCTGTCTTTATGACTTGGAGGCAAAAATAAAGACTAGCTGCCTAACCATAATATGGAGAAATACTTTTCTTCCTGATTGAAAATCAAGGAATTTTCAATGATAAAATCATAGAAAATTTACAGAGGAGGTATTCTAAATCTTTCTCCAGAGGTCTAAAGTTTTCTTTGAAGTAAACCGCAGTACCAATGAAACCCTTAAGCCATCTACAGATGACCAAGATCCACGTATCATGTTAAATATTTCTGTATATTATTTTACTAAGTAGTATTTAATCTTGGTCAATTCAAATCCCCTCTCTATGAAGCAAGGCAAAATGCTAAAAAAAAAAATGAAAGAGAATATATCTTATTTGCATGCTAGCAAACTAGCTTTCAGTTCTTGTTCCACCATCTGCTGTGACAGATTCCAGCCGATGCTAATGATATTAAATGTAGACTGGTGATTGACTCTCTGCCTTTCCTCTTCCCCAAATTCTCATAGTATTGTTGCCACATCTATATTTCTTGCCTTGCTACCGGCCAATCAACATTTTATTAAACCAACACAAGTGACAGATCTTTAAAGTGTATAAAGCATTATCCCACCGAAATTAAGTATATCAATAGTTCTGAATTGTTTGGTGGAGTAATAAAATTCTCCTCAAAATCAGTTTTGACCTCACCCTTTATCACACAGTGCTCAAATTATGTTTGATGAAGATTAGTAGAGCAACAATAACCTAGGATATTAGACCTACCTTCCTTTACCTTTCTTAAAATTTGTAGATTTGGTAGTTTGTTCCTGAGGATCATTTCTTTCCCCTTGTGTGCAATGTTCCCTGAGTCTAAGGTATTGGGGTTGTATTGTATGTTTAATAATTGGGGTTTGGCATTCCACAGTTATTTATTTATTTTTAGTTTGACCAGTTGTGGCTTTCTGTAATCATTTTCATCTATTTAACAAAAGAAGCTTAATTGATAAGGTTGAAACCTACACTTACCTGTGGATATAAGGATAAGTATTCAGAATGCAGTCAGAGAATATAGGAAAGTGACAAGAGTAGTAGGTTATTCTCTATGTACCATGGCCTGTCCAGCTGTGGGCATTGGGTAATTTTATATTATTGTTTATGAATTTCCATCTAGTGAGTAGAATTTAAGCCCAATAAGGTGTCTTCTGGTTACCCCAAGGATATATCTGCCACCAATGAATCTCTCAGAACATCTTGTGCTGATCCTTGTTGTGGTTTAAAGGTATTACAGCTGGATAGCATTTTTGGATTACCTTTCTCTGTCATCAGCTTGCATATTTTCTTCCAGGCCAGATTCAGATATAGCTTTCCAAGTCCTCTGAAATGTATGGTGTCTCAATAATAGGGTCATATCTTCTTTTTCTAAACTCAAAAAGGGCAATGGCAATAGCTTATATTATTTGGGAGTCGCTTGAAATTCCCTGACTCTTAAGGAAGTTTCTCATGTCTGGCATTGGAGTTTTGAGAGACAGTCTATGGTTTGGGAAAGGAGCATTATCTCTCCAAGTGGTAGAATTCATATACACACACATATATTTTATATTCATATACATATCAGTACATGTACATATTATGTAAAATATATGTATAAACTTGCATATATTATATTAGTTTTAAGTAGACATATATTATATTAGTTTTAAGTAGACTTTTTCAAACAGCTTTAGTGTTATTTATCCCTCTTCCTTGCCTCTCCTTCAGTGTTCTCTGTTTTCCCCTCCTCAGGTAAATTTTCATCCATTTTCTCCCATTTCTACTTCATAGCAACTGTATTTTTAATTTAAAGAAACCAGTGGAAAAATAAATGGTCCCATTTTCTTAATGCCAGCTGTATGCAATGCTAAACTACAAAACAGACATTGCATTAGGTGGTAAAACAGCAAGGAAAATTATGCCTATCATTTCATACAAGGATGATGAGTATCCTTATGAATGAAACAGTTATTACAACAGAAAGCATCATTTAAAAAAATTCAGTTATATTAACAATGTGTCATTTTAAAATTATATCAGTTCTCTTTCCTCATGTGCTGTCAACGTATATATATATATATATATATTCTAGAAATATGTATTCTAGAATATATATATTCTAGAAAACATGCTAAGATAAACTTATTTCTTATAGGTTAATGCCATAATCCAAACACCACAATAATATTTTTATGAAATTTAAATAAAAGAAACAATTTGTATATTAACCAGGAAGTTATTATATTCTGTTGCTTTTTTATTTATATTTTGCTTATTGTATAATTTACTTATTCTTATTTTTTCTGTCTCTAAAAACAGTTTTTTAGATTTCTTGTAGTGTGGGTCTTCTGGGTATCTGGATGTTTGTCTTTCTCTTTCAGTTTTGAAATCTACTCTTCCATTCTAGGTTGAGATTTTTCCTATTTTTCTACTTTTATTGTTCAATCAGATATTTTTTTCCTCTGCTTCTGCCTAAATCTGCCACAATCCTTATTGGTCCATTTTAGTGCACCTCTTTTTAGATATTTTGATGTTGTCTCTGTAAAAATAATATGGAAATTTAGGTTAAGATTTGCTTTTTTATACTAGTAGGTTCTCTGTGTTTGGTTTACTGAGCTTCTTGGTTGAAATGTTTATAGCTTCCACAAGATTTGAGAAACCGATGCTGTTGTTCATTTTTAAATTTTTGTTTATTTTTGTTTAAGTATATATGTATGTGTCTGCTTGCCTGTATGTGCATTCCCTGCATGGTCGTGACTATAAAGTCCAGAAAAGAACATAAGAACTCCTTTAACTGTAGTTACAGGGCGTTGTTAACCACAGAATATGAGAATGTAGGCATTAGAAACCAAAACCCTTTCTTCAGCAAGAGCTCTAAACAGCGTAGCCATTTCTCTAGCAATTTCTGATCATTGTGTCTTATACTCAGTCCAACATTTTGAGATATTTGAATTGCACACCATTAAGTTTGTTGAAATTCAGTGATATTCATTTCATTCTTCATTTTCCTTATGTGTTTAATTTATAATTTCAGGTTCAAAACTATTTACTTTGTGTGAATTAATCCCTTACAATACACTCTATTTCAAGAACTAGATTTTAAACTCTAAATGTCTATTTGGATTTTTTTCTCACTAGTTTTATTACCTGAAGAGTTGATAGTTAAAATTTTGGATACCTCTGATATATACCTGTTTTAGTGTTATCTGCTTTTTTGTATATGTGCCAGCTTACAGTGTTTGATTTTTCTTATTGCACATTGAAATTAGGAAGGGTTTTTACAGACCTTAAAATATAGATTTAATGTACAATACTGTATATTAAACAATGTTGAATGCTGGCTATTTTTTGTGTCCCTGTAGATATCCATTCAAGTTCTATTGGGAGGCATTCAAAATACATAGAAACCATGAAATCATTTTGTAAATGGAGATTGCGTTTTCATTTCCCAGTCATTCAGAGGCCAATAATCACACAGAAATTATATTAATTGCAACACTGTTTTGTCAAGAGCTCAGGCATATTCCTATCTAGCTCTTAAATTAAGAAATTTCTATTAATATGTGTATTGTCATGAGGCTGTGGCTTGCTGGCAAGGTTCTGACATCTTTCTCCTTTTGTTGCAACATGGCATTTGCCTGACTCCTCCTTTCTCCCTGCATTCAGTTTAGTTTTCCTACCTACCTCTATTCTGCCTGCCATAGGCCAAAGCAGCTTCTTCATTAACCAATGGTAATAAAACATTCTCAGCACACAGAGGAGGATCCCACATCAGCAGTTAAACTTTTGGATGACTGTAATGTATTTATAATACATGCTTTAATGTTATCAGCTTTTTTAATATCTGTGTGAGCTTTAGAGTGTTCTTCCATTTTTGTCATTACACACTATAATTTGGTAGGTTTTTACAGATCATAAAAATATATGGCTGAATGTATAGCAATGTGTATTGAATCACATTGAATACTGGCTATTTTTTGTGTCCCTGTAGATATTCATTCAAGTTGACTGTGAGGTACTCAAAATACATAGAAAACATTAAATCATTTTGTCTGGCTATTGAAATTATTTAGGAAATAAAAATCAAATGTTAGATCCAACCATTGGTGGATGACTTTTTGTGCATTCTGAACATTGATACATGAAATACACAAATTTCTATTGTTAGTAGTATAAATAGATACATTTCACTCTTCAAATCTCATTATCAATGTCTGCTCTGACTCTCCTAGATGATTACCTCCTGGCCTTAGGAAGTTATGTCATTGTAGCTTATAATTACCACTGCGTTTTGGTTCTCTGTACTATGGATGTCAGCAGTTTCAGGAAATCCACTGGACTCCTTCTTCTACAGCATGGACTGGAAACACTCAAGCCTCATTTACAGGGCTCACATCATGTGCTTCCATTGCTTAAGTGACAGTGTTATGACCTCTTAAAATTTTCTCATTATGAAACCTGATGTTCTACTTATTTTATCTGTTTGTTGTTCTTGTTTTACTATTGCTATTTCTCTCCTCCTTTAAAAATACAAATTAATTTCAAGCTGAAGGGAATTTATACAGTAATTAGTCATTGCTTTATTATGAAATACTTCCTGGGGACATGGATTTTATGAATTTCCATTCCACTTGATTTTCTAAGGTTATTAGAAATAAAGGCAGTCTGAGTAATCTTATCAAGCCTGTGCAGAAGCATTGCTGTTCCATTCTTGTGGGACTGAGAAGAGTGTGTCACTTGCCTGGTATATGTGTAGATGTTTTAAAGTCCCCGTGGGACAGGAGGGGTGGCTCATTTGGAGAGGCACTTCATGGGCAAACATGAGGACATGAGTTTAGATAACCAGGACACAAGAGCTATGAACAGTGTAATTTCCTTTCAATTTCTCTTTTTAATGTGTTATTTAGGAAACATTAGAACAATGCTGGCATTTTCTATTCAAGACAGTTATGTGTCAACTAGTTTTGTTTATATTATAGTATTTTTAATCCATCTGCTTACCCATTTTTTATTGTTGCTTGTGTTTTTTTTTTTTTTTAATTCTGTGGAAAACTGAATTGAAACAAGTGTCTCCCTTTGTTTTGAGGAAGGTGACTGATGATGTTCTAGAGGGAGAAAATTAAGGAAGATTCAAAGTTCTGCACACCTATGCTTTGAATCTAGCTTCTATGTTACCACTAGGTCCTGTGATATGTTATTTGATATTAATTAAAATAAATAAAAAGGAAAAGAAATAATAATAAAGATTATGTATTCTAAAGTAAAATTATCTTGCCAACATAGTTCTGTTGAGGTTCTATAAAAAGTAATATAGATAATTTCATTTTAAAATTTCATTGATATATTTGATAAATATTAAGGTTGAAATATGTGAATTGTAATCAGAACATATTACATGTGTGTCTATGTCTAAAAAAGCTAAATATATAAACAGTAATTAATTCTTAAAACAATATTTAAAATAGTCACCTATATTGAAAACTAAAAGCTAAATTAAAGGGATTTGTAGGATACATGATTTAACCAAACTTTATCCAGGAATTTAATAGTGTTTTGAAAGGCACACTTAACTGAAAGTTATCAAAGATGCAATTATTACAAATGCAAGTCACATTCTGTGTTTTTTAGTAAAAATAAAATCACAAGACTTAACCTCTAGTATCCAAGTCTTTAGAGAAACATAAAACCTACAATACCTGCTCTTTGAAAAGTGCAGTTTCATCTTGTGAGTATAGCTCAATGGTGAACTCTTTCCCAGTGTGAAGCCCTAGGTTTGAATCTTGATAACACAAACAAAAGTAAAAATTACAAAGTAAAACTAAAAGCCAGCATTATGAAGCAAGTAACAAGCTACAAATTTAGTGTAAAGCACAAAATCCTACCTTTCAGGAGACACTGAGTAGTAAAGTAAATTTTGAAAACAGATCCTGAGATTCTCCTTCTTTAAAGTCTTAACTCTTTTGGACACCAGTTCTTAGCACAGAGCAATTCTGCCCCCTCGTGGTCAGTTAGTAATTGTCTCAAAAAATTTAATTAATGGCTAGAAACTAATTATGACTGAGTACATCCCATGTTCCTCTTTTTGGGTCTGGCTTACCTCACTCAGGATAGTGTTTTCTATTTCCGTCCATTTGCATGCAAAATTCAAGAAGTCATTGTTTTTTACTGCTGAGTAGTACTCTAATATGTATATATTCCATACTTTCTTCATCCATTCTTCCATTG
>NW_026068254.1:211640-241156 GCF_014885135.2 Alexandromys fortis | reverse complement strand
GGGGGAGGGGGAGGGAAAAGGAAGGCAGTGGCGGGATGAAGCCGGAAATCTTCAATAAATAAATAATTAAATAAATTTTAAAAATTTAGTTAAAATTGGAAGTATTTTATTGGTTGTATTAACCGATCTAGAAAATCAAAGTACAGAAGGTAAGTCTTCATTTTAGATAAAATAATTCAATATTTATAGGTATACATTTATGATGAATATGAATTCATCATCATAAATGAAGAATGACAGACTAAGTTTAGAATAAAAGGCCTTGCTAATATGATAAATGAACAATGACAATATTTTACTACTCATCTAAGATTCAAATAGAGTTGGGCATTTTATTTTAATCAGCTAACTATATTGGGTGTATTATTTTTAGTGGTTTAGGGGTAGCACAATTTTTTTCCTGAAGGTTTGTGGCCTGAAAGATAGTACTAGATATAGATTTACTGAATAATGGTAGATCCTTAAGAATTGAGGCTCAATGAAAAGTTCTTTTATCATAGAGATTCCAGAATCTGAGATGCCAATACCAATTTATGAGTAAGTCTGATTTGTGGGTCTAGCTTACTTCTATGAACATGTGTTGCTATAAAGCAAACCTGGCAGCTGGAGAGTTTACTCACTAAAGAGTACTTGCTGGAAGTTGGTATCATGATCTTTGAATGTTTAACCATATAAATTCTGATACAATTAAAAATAAAATTTATAAAATTTCAAGCTTTGGCTGAGTTTTCTTAGCAATATAAAGAGATACTGGTAACATTTTCTTCCTGAGATTCCTGAAGGCAGGATTGCCGTTTCAGACTGAGGTAGATGACTTCTGATTTGAACACCTCAGTTATATCAGATGGACAGGAAACCTGCATTTTATTTATCACATTGCCTTGGGTGTTACTTATCTGCCAATCACTCTTTCTCCCTTGTCATGAGGCCTTGAGGTCTGTTTCACACCTTCTTCTGTATCCCTAGCAGGAAAAGTTCCATGTCTAATACTGAGGATTCCTGGAGGTAGGATTGACATTTTGAACTGAGGTAGAGGTCCAAAACAATGTACACCTATTTCTCTGGAACAAGCAGACTCATAAGAATCAGAGGTCCCTTTTTGTAGAAGCAGGACTAGGCCAGTGACCTAGGCCCGTGCAGGCCTGAGGTGGCAAGCTTCATGGGAGTGGGAGAGGATCCAAACAAGGAACATTTACAGAGGCAGGAGTGAGCCAGGGACCTGGGCCAGAGCAGATCTGAGATAGCAAACTCCACAGGAGCAGGTACAGGGGAGTAACTGCTGAGCAAATGGGCCACAGCCAGAGACTGCTGTAGGTCTGGGTATGAATCTGGGACCTTCATGGGAGTAGACCTGAGCCAGGACTCCTGCAGGTCCAAGCATGAGTCCGGAACCACTGAGGAACTAGGCACAAGCCAGGACCTTTGCTGGTCCAGGCATGAGTCTGAGATCTCTGAGGATGTAGGCCTGAGCAGGGCATCTGCAGGTCTCGCAAACCCAAGTCTGGAACCCCAGAGGGAGTATTTCAGAGCCAGAGACCTTTGCAGGACCAACCCCAAGCCAGAGACCTTCACAGGAGCTGATCCAGACCAGGGACATTTAGGGAAACAGGTCTGAGCCAGCAACCTAGGCCAGAGCAAACTTAAGACAGTAAACTTCATGAGAATGGAGCAAACCCTGGGAGCACTGAGCGACCTCCAGGGACAAGAAATGACCAAGAGGTAACTAGAACTTAGGCACTGACTGTACCATGAGGAACAACCATCTGAGCCTTGAATCCACTGTCACCTAGAAGATTAATCATCAGAGTCACAGACAGCTCCAACAACACCAACTAGAAGAAAAGATGAGTAGACAAGATAAGAATACATGCAAAACCACAGAGAGCAACATGACACCAGTAAAAACTAGTAACCCTACAACAGTAAGACTTGAACAACCAAATATAGATGAAGCAGAAGAAAATGACCTAAAACATTACTTCAGAAAAATGTTTGAGACTCTTATAGAGGAAATGAGAAATTCCCGCAAAGAATTGGAGAAAAAAAAACAAACAAAAAAATTGTAAGACATCAACAAACCTCTTAAAGAAAAACAAGAAAAAGCAATCAAACATATGAAAGAAACTCTTTAAGACTTAAAAACTAAAATAGAGACAATAAAGAAAACATACGTCGAGGGAATTATAAGAACAGAAATCATGAGAAAATGATTAGGAACCACAAGTACAAACATAAACAACAGAATACAAGAGAAAGAAGAGATAATCTCAAGTACTGAAGATATAATAGCGGAAATAAACTCATCAGTCAAAGAAAACTTTAAATCTAATGAAAGCTTAACACAAAATATCCAGGATATATGGGACACCATGAAAAGACCAAACGTATGAATAATAGGTATAGAAGAAAGAGAAGTTCAATTCAAAAGCACAGAAATATATTTAACAAAATCATAGGAGAAAACTTTTCCAACCTAAAGAAATATATGTCTATGTAGACACAAGAAGCTTATAGAACACCAAATATACTGGATCAAAAAAAAAAACCTCTCGACACATAATAATCAAAACACTAAACATATAGAATAAAGAAAGAATATTAAGAACTGCAAAGGAATAAGGCTAAGTAGCATATAAAGACAAACCTATCAGAATTACACCTAACTTCTCCTTGAAAAAAATGAAAGCCAGAACGTCATGGTCAGGCATTATGCAGACATTAAGAGACCATGAATAGCAGCACAGACTACTAAACCCAGCAAAACTTTCAATCACCAGAGTAGGACAAAACAAGATATTCCATGATCAAACCAGATGTAACCAATACCTAGCCACAAACGCCGTCCTACACAAAGTAATAGAAGGAAAACTCCAATCCAAGTAAGTTGGCTACCTCACAAAAACACAGACAATTGATGATCTAACAGCAGTAAATTCCAAAGAAGGGAAAAACACAAAAATTAACATCACCTACAATGAAAACCAAATTAACAGGAGATAGCAATCACTGGTCATTAATATCCCTTAATATAAATGGTCTCAACTCACTTATAAAAAGGCAAAGGCTAACAGATTGGATACGAAAATAGAATCCATCCTTCTGCTGCATATAGGAAACACACCTCAACCTCAAAAACAGACATCACTCAGAGTAAAGGGTCAGGAAAATTTTTTCCAATCAAAAGGACCTAATAAACAAACTGGTGTAGCTACCTTAATATCTAATAAAACAGACTTCAAACTAAAATAAATCAAAACCAACAAAGAAGGACATTTCATATTAGTCACAGGAAAAATCCATTAAGAGAAAATCTCAATACTGAACATCTATGCCCCAAATACAAGGGCTCACTCATATGTAAAAGAAATACTTCTGAAGCTTAAATCATACATTAAACCCCACACATTAATAGTGAGAGGCTTCAACACTCCATTCTCACCACTGGGCAGGTCAGTCAGACAAAAAAATTAAAAGAGAAATAAGGGAAGTAACTGATGTTATGATTCAAATGGACTTAACAGACATCTATAGAATATTCCATCCAAATATTAAAGAATATATTTTCTTCTCTAAACCTCATGGAATCTTTTCAAAAATTGACCACCTACGTGGTGACAAGACAAACCAACAACCCTCAAACAGATACAAAAAAATTGGAATAACCCCATCTATCTTATCAGTTCACCATGACTTAAAACTAGAATTCAATAGCAATACTAATTCCAGAAATCCCACAAACACATGGAAATTAAACAATGCTCACCTAAATCATCAATGGGTCAAAGAAGAGTAAAGGGAACATTTAAAGACTTCCTAAAATTCAATGAAAATGACCACACAACATATCCAAATTTATGGAACACAATGAAAGTGGTGTTAAAAGGAAAGTTCATAGCACTAAATGTTTACATAAAGAAACTGGAAAAATCCTACACTAGTGAATTAGCAGAACATTTGTAAACTGTAGAACAAACAGAAGAAAATTCACCCAAGAGAACTAGAGAGCATGGAACAATCAAATTGAGACCTGAAATCAACAAAATGGAAACAAAGAAAACAATACAAAGAACCAATGATACAAAGAGTTGGTTCATTGACAAAATCAACAAAATAGACAAACCTATACCCAAAGTAACTAAAAGGCAAATTAACAAAATCAGAAATGAAAAGGGAAACATAACAACAGACATGGAGGAAATCCAGAGAATCCTCAGGTCATATTTTGAAAACCTGTACTCCACAAAATTGGAAAACATAAAGGAAATAGACAACTTTCTGGATAAATATCACTTACTAAAGTTAAATAAAGACCAGATAAGCAAATTAAACAGACACATAACTATTGAAATAGTCAATAAAAGTCTCCAATGAAAAAGAGCCCAGGACAAGATGGTTTCGGCTCAAAATTGTATATGATTTTCAAAGAAGAACTCATACCAATACTTTAAATTTTTCCACACAATAGAAACCAAAGAAACATTGCAAAACTCTTTTTATGAGACTATAATAACCCTGATACCCAAACCACATAAAGACATTACTAAGAAAGAGAATTACAAACCAATTACACTCATTAACATTGACACAAAAATACTACATAAAGTACTGGCAAATCAGATCCAGGAACAAATCAGAACCATCATCCATCATGATCAAGTCGGCTTTATCCTGGAGATGCAGGGATGGTTCAGCATACAAAAATCTGTCAATGTAATCCACCATATAAACAAACTGAAAAACAAAAACCACATGATCATCTCATTAGATGCCAAAAAGGCTTGCAACAAAATACAACACCCCTTAATGATAAAGGTCTTGGAGAGAGCAGGAATACAAGGAACATACCTAAACATAATAAAGGCAAAATACAGCAAGTGAACAGGCAACATCAAAATAAATGGAGAGCAACTCACAGTGATCCCACTGAAATCAGGAAGACAAAGTTGTCCACACTCTCCATATCTATTCAATAGAGTTCTTGATGTCCTAGCCAGAGCAATAAGTTAACAAAAGGAAATTAAGGGGATACAAATTAGAAAGAAGGAGTCAAACTCTCACTATTTGCTGGTGATATGATAGTTTACATAAGCGACCCCCAAAATTCTACTAGGAAACTTCTATCAGTCATAAACACTTTCAGTAATGTATCAGGATACTAGATGAACTCAAAAAGAATCAGTAGCCCTCCTATACACAGATGATTATTGGGCTGAGAAAAAAATCAGAGAAACATCACCCTTCACAATAGCCACAAAGAACATAAAATATCTTGGAGTAACTCTTACCAAACAAGTGGAAGACTTGGATGACAAGAATTTTAAATCTTTAAAGAAAGAAATTTAAGAAGAGACCAGAAACTGGAAAGATTTCCCATGCTCTCGGGTAGGTAGAATTAACATAGTAAAATGGTAATCTTACTAAAACAATCTACAGATTCAATTCAATGTCCAGCAAAATCCCAGCAAAATTCTTCACAGACATTGAAAAAATGGCATTCAACTTCATATAGAAAAGCAAAAAACCCAGGATAGCACAAACAATTGTGTACAATATAAGAACTTCTGGAGGCATCACAATCCCTAACTTAAAACTCTACTACAGAACTACAGTACTGAAAACAGTCTCATATTGGCATAAAAACAAACAGGAGCACCAATGAAACTGAATTGAAGACCCAGATATTAATCCAATTATAATTAAGCAAAAATATCAAATGGAAAAAAGAAAACATATTTAACAAATGGTGCTTAACAGGATATCATGTAGAAGAATGAAAATAGATCCATATATATCACCATGCACAAAACTCAAGTCCAAATGGATCAAAGACCTCAACATAATGCCTGACATACTGAACCTCATATAAGAGAAAGTGGGAAGTACACTTGAATGCATTGGCACAGGAGACCACTTCTTAGTAGCACAGACACTGAGAGAAACAATAAATGGGCCCTGCTGAAACTGAAAAGCTTCTGTAAAGCAAAGGACATGGTCAATAAGACAAAACAGCAGCCTACAGAAAGGGATAAGCCCCATATCAGACAGAGGGCTGACCTCCAAAATAAACAAAGAACTAAAAAGAAATGGTCATAAAAAGAACAAATAATCCAATAAAAATGGAGTACAGACCAAAACAGAGAACTCTCAGCAGAAGATTCTAAAATGGCTGAAAAACACTTAAGAAAATGTTCAACATCCTTAGCCATCAGAAATTTAAATCAAAACAACTCTGAGATTCCATCTTACACTGGTAAGAATGGCCAAGACCAAAAACACTGATGACAACTTATACTGGAAAGGTTGTGGGGTAAAGGGAACATTCCTGCATTGCTGGTGGGAGTGCAAACTGGTTCATCCCCTTTGGATATCAGTGTGGCAAATTCTCAGAAAATTAGAAAACTACCTTCCTAACGTCCTGGCAAATACTACTTTTGGGTATTTATCCAAAGGTCCACAAGGTTGTGTACTCAACTATGTTCATTGTTTGTCATAGCCAGAACCTGGAAAGAACCTAAATGCCCCTCAACCAAAGAATGGATAAGGAAAATGTGGTACATTTACACAATGGAGTACTACACACCAGAAAAAAAATAGCAACATCTTGAAATTTGTGGGCAAATGGATGGACCTAGAAAACATCATTTTGAGAGAGGTAACTCAGACCCAGAAAGACAATTATCACATGTACTTACTCATAAGTACTTTTTAAACATAAAGGAGAGAAAACCATCATGGCCACTGTCGTTCTTCTGAGCAAGGGACATGGGATTAACACACAACACAACTTCCCAGGTTCTGCAGACAAGCCCTTTATTCCACTTTCTCACAAGTATATATAGCCCTCAGCAGGGAAGGCCAAACCAGCCACAGCAGGAAGCTCATCACCATAACTCAATAGCTTAGGGGTAAACATCCAACAGATTGTTCCTGTTTTTGTTCTTGTTTTCAACCAACCTCAAGAGTGCTAAGCAGATCAAGTGGGAGTGCAAAGGCCTTTCCCTTAGGGACCCAACACAAATCACAATCCAAGAAAACTTAGACAACAATGAGGACCCTAAGATAAATATACATGGATGTAATCTACATGGGAAGTAGAAAAAGACTCCTGAGTAAATTGAAAACATGGGGACCTTGGGAGATGGTTGAAGGTGAAGGGAGGGGTAAGGAACAGAGAAAAATGAAGAGCTCAATAAAATTTAATTTAAAAAAGACACTGGTAATTATCTTACATTTAACAATGAAAGTGTTAAGGATGACAACTTACTGAAACAAACAAAACATTACATAGAATCAGTAATAGCAGTTATGATCCAACTTGAACTTGCAATAAGACTAAACACGAGAGCCTCTTCATCATGGAATTTCCAACTGTATTTGTGGCTTTTCTCACTGCTGTTATAGAGAGAAAGGGCCCTTTGTTTGTCTGAGCTGCCTGGCTAGTTTATACCCCAAATAATTACACAGAAACTCTATTTATTTAAACACCGCCTGGCCAATTATCTCTAGCCTCTTATTGGCTAACTCTCACATCTTGCTTTAACCCATTTCTAGTAATTTGTGTATTACCACAAGGCCGTGGCTTACCGGGAAAGATTCTAACCAGTGTCAGTCACAGGTAGGAGCTTCATGGTATCTGCCACACTGCCCTTCTTCCCAGCATACAGTTCTGTCTACTCTGCCCACATAAGTGCTGCCCTATCAAAAGGTCAAGGCAGTTTATTTATTCAACCAATGAAAGTAACACATAGTCAGAAAAACCTCCTACATCATGTTGCAAGAAAGTATCTGGCTAAAAAAAACTTTTAAAAGGTGGAGTTATTCTGGCTTGCATTGGGGGAGTCATTCATGAGAGCAGGACGAGGGACCTAGCAGGTCCCATTGCATCACTTTTAGAAAACAAGGAGTGGGCACTGGTGCTGCTCACTTATCTTTGTACTTTTTATGCAGCCCAAAATCTCAGCTCACCTTAGTATGAGTTTTCTCACCACAATTAATGTAACCTAGAGAAATCCATCACTGACATGCTCAGAGATTTCTTTCTATGGTGAGTATAGGCCCTGGTAATGTCCCCAATCATGCTAAGCTGACAATGTATAAAGTGTAGAAAATCAGTACAGGCCCATCCTGCATAGTAACAGATCTAATGAATATAAAGCATATGCCAATCTTTGAAGCACAATGTAATGGTCAATAAATCTTTAGGTATAACAGCTTTTAAGTATGAAAATTTATGATATATATAAATCTAGTTCTGAAAGAATATATATAATGATGCTTAGGTATGATAATAAATACAATTAGTTTAATAGACCATATTCATAGTACTCCTCTGAGAACCTGCCATGTACTAAGAGAAGACCTTTAAATAAAATGGCCCTTTTATGTTCTAGAATTAGAAGTCACACAGCATCTCTTGTGACCTGCTGTGTTGGTTTTGGCATTTACAAAATGTGTGAGTTTCCTGGGAAGGAAATAAAACTTATCTTTCAAACCCAGGATGCCAAATTCCTATCATGTGACATTATTGGACAGAAGATACTATTACACACATTCTCTGGAACACATATGTCATACATCTGCACTTTTAGGCTATTGTGTTAAAAATATGGATGTTGAAATAACACATTGTGGAGGGAATTTATGATACTACTGCTGTTCTTTAACGGGAGGGGAGAATTCCTAGTTATGAGAGAAAAAAAAATGTTTATGCTCACCTTGAGGAAATGTGAATTATTCACTAATCACTAGGACGGAATCCCTGTGGTAAGAATAGCTGCACATCTTCTTCATGTATGTCTTCTGAAAATATAGAGGCAATATATGATGCTCTGTATATCCTATGTAAGAAGCTGTGACTGCATTTCACTATGAACTCAGAGTAGCCATCAAAAGTTTACAACACAGTATAGCATTGGTAAAATAATGCCCTAAGCTGCCTCCCCACAGATATGTTGACAATACCTTCTCTGACACCTGACTTTTGAGGATATAACTACAGGTTGAGGACTGGACAGAGGTGACACTCAACCATAGAAATGAATGTAATCTAAAGGTATACAAATATATGCTTTGGTAGTTAAGTTTTTAGCTGAATACTTCTTAGCTTTCTACAATTACATACATTGAATTAGGAACAGTAGATGTTTTCCATGCAAAAGAATATACACAACATTATCTGGTGTTAACAATGACTTTCATGAAAAACCTTTGTGGTTATCTATCAAAAGGCCTCTGCATAATCTGCTTTGTGGGGTATCTACATTGGAAATGGGAAACCGAAAGATGCTCTATGACTGAGACAGTGTGTTCATAACTTTAAATTTTCATTTATAGAAAAATTAATTTTTCTTAATCCTGTCAGTCAAAATTCAGAAAATACTATGCATTAGGAAATTGATAATACATGTTCTCTCCTCTTACCTTAGAAGCAAATAAATAGAATTAAATCAGTGGAGCACAATAACAACCTAGAGATGCCAACTTACTTTTATGTTAATATCAAATGGGGCATCCTAATGCCTCCAAGACCAACTATTACCTTTATAACAACATACAACGGGAAGTCAGTCAACCTACCTCTAAAGAAAGATTATAAAAGTAATCACATAAAACTAGCAGGTTGTCTTGAAGGATAAAACACAGATCATTAATGCTTATTAATCACTTTGTATTATAAATAACCTTGCTGAGGACAGGTTGTTGAAGCATAAACATTCAAAATAGTTTAGGAACTTATTGTTAGGAAACATCAAAATCATATTAAGACAAAGGCACCTGTGCCATAATAATGCAGCTACAATCTGTAGGCAAATCAATGAAATATATACTTGTCCAAGCCATTGGTATAATTTACAAATTGTATCACCAAAATTGTTGATTTATTTAAACCTCACAATGGCATTTCTAATTCAGTTGACCTGTCATGATCTGGAACTGTCCAGTGGCAGTCCCCTTTCATTTCCCACTAAACCTCAGTTTATTGTTTCAAGCTAATCAGTTCTTGACAAAGCTGGAAAAAAATAAGATTTATGTTCTTAGAATGTATTTCTGTGCCAGCCTGGGGTACATAATGGACTGATTTAAAACATTAAAAGATAAAGAAATTGAAAAGGAAAATAAAAATGGCTGGAGGGAAAAAGCACATAGAGGGAAAGAGATCAAGAAAGGAAGAAGGAGAGAGAGAGAGACAGAGAGACAGAGAGAGAGAATAAAGAACATGTAGGTATGAAGCTTTAGGGAGAGTAGAAAATCCAATTTATATATAATGACAAGGTAGTGAGAAAACTTAATGAGAATTACAGCAAAAATCCATCCTGTCCTCTTGATGCCAACTTCATTCTATTTTTACTAGCTCACTCCAGCAACTTTAAGAACTAATAAAACACGTATTTGAGGACAGGAGCATTACCAAGCTCTTCTAGAGACACCAAAAAAGCCCTCCAAAAGAGAGATAACCTCTGGAGAGGCAATGTCTTGGTGTATAGATTGTTCAAGGGATCAGAAGGGGATATTTTGAAAATCAAGCAAATTGTGAATGTTAACAGATACTCCTGAGGGAATTTAAATGTTTAAGAGGTTCCTAGGTTTTAGACTAAAGGAATAAAATGGATATAATTGCTGTAAGAAGGAGTGGGTAAACCCCGACAAGCCTGGCCCTCATGTTACATATAATTAAATGAGAAAGCACAGGGAAGTGTTATGGGTGGTATTCTGCCCCATCTTTTCTGATCCTCTATTGAAGTCCTAACCACCAAACCCTTAAAATGTGACTGGCAATGAAACCTGTAGTGATGTTACTAAGTAAAAATGAAGCAATTATTTCATCTGCAATCTAAGGTGACTCTTGTTTTTTTATAAGTAGAAGAATATGAGGACACAGACGGAATACAGGGTAGCCATATGCAAAGAGCAAAGTCCATGTGGGGGCACACAGCACAAAGGTCAGCACCCATAAGCCACAGAGAGGGCCATTGAAGGGACTGAGCTTGTTGCATGTGCTAACCTTTCCCTGCAAGATTTTGGAAGCCATGTTGAGTAACTATGAAAAAAAAATTAGAACAGAGAAACCTTAAAGCCTCTTGACAACTTGCTAAAATTTACATATGCTTTACAAAGTAAATGGAATACATGCTTAAGTGTGCAAATATACCCTAAATTTCCATATGCCTGCTACTGTTTATATCATTTTTTCAACCCTACTCTCCCTAATTATCAATCACTCTCTTCAGTTCTTTCACAGCCTCTGTTTTAGTTGCATTTGGTGGACTCATGAGTAATACTTTGTACTGATCTTTTAGACATGGTTGACACAGGAGAAGGTCAGGAAAAGGACAAAGCTGAGTGATTTCTGGCAGAATCAATATCTCTGTTCCATGGCCAGTCCAAGAGTTCAAGCTCTCAGCTTGGCTGGCTCTGACTCCTGTTCCTATTCCCTGATCTTCCTTTCCAACCTAAACGTCTGTCATAAGCCACGTCAGCAGGACACTCTTCTGTCATGTTCTCTTTTAACATAGGATCTGAGGAACCCAAAAGCTGTCATGGCACTAAGTTGAAGGGTCTACCAGGATGAAGCAAGGAGGAAACATTATCCATTTCATTTAATCAGTGAAAAATCACCGATTGCTAATAGAGTCTTACTTCAGAATATATCTGTGACCACGCCAGAATGTTCTGGTAAGGTTCACGGGACTTGTTATTTATTGTCAGCAAAACTGCCATGAGAACCTTACTGTATTAGTCATACACCCCTGTATAGAGAGGCTAAAAAACTATTTTGCCTTGGACAGGTCCCATTGTCAACAGTTGATGATGCTGCTGACAGGATTTCTAGTGACCTTGTCTACTCTGGCTTACCTCTTACCAAACTGTCAGATAAATGAACTTTTATATAAATCCCATGTAACTATAAAATGATAGGAAGAAGCTACTTGAGGTCTTCAATGAAGAGAAAAGATAGTTGCTGAGATTTAATCATTAAATATGATAAAAATAAACAGTAAGTTAAAGGACAGGAAGAAATGCCGGTACCCAAAAGGCCCTACTGTAAGTGAAATGTCCTGCTACCAAATATTTTAAAATCAAAATTTAAATGAGCTAGTGAAGAATAGATTCCTAAATTTAAATTTTAAAGCTTAAGTGTTTCTTCAAATGATTGAATAAATTAATCTATTCAAAAAACAGGAGAAGAAAAGCCAAATAGACATTATAAATAAATAAAGGGATAATGAAGTAAAAACATAATCTACTCCATGGACGCAAGAAACACATTTGGTATAAATATAAACATGTAGGCAAAATACTCATACATATCAATTGCAATAAATAAATCTAAGAAAAATCAAAATTATTTTAATACGTTTTTGTCTAGAAATTCTTCATTTACCCTATTGAGTCTCTTATAAGATTTTAACATTGTTTTAAGAAGTGAAATTTTTTATTCAAGCAAGGCATAAAACATGTTCTATATGTGTATGGCATAAGTGTGTGTATTAATTTGTTATTAGTGCTCTGAGTCCATCTTGCTGTATCATTAGTATTATTTCTGCAGTCAACAGAATAGCAATGTTGCCTTATTTGTGAGGAAATAATTATTCATCCAGTAGCTAGAACATGAAATAACAAAAGTGATGATCTTACTGGATAAATCTACAGTCCAGGCTTGACCTTTACTTATGTATTTTGGTTTATTTCAAAATAAGAGTAAATGTAGTTTTTCCTAATATTAATGTATATGATTGTAGGCATGTTTAAGTAGCATTGTGTATGTGTAATATTTTTTTATTTTGGAGCAATTTATGTCTTTCTATGAAGACTAGACAGTCAAATCTTATATTTTCTGAAATGGTTAAGCAGAACAAGACTGATTTATAAGACTGCCAGTATCATGGTATCTCAGAATGTAATATTTTTCTCTTCTGGAAATGAATCACCTTTTGAAGTGATTGAATATTGGATGCCTTGTACAATTTTTTAGAAAATAAAATAAGAACCTAAGTTTTTAAACTGAGGAAAAGTGTAAACTATAACAAACCAGTAGAGAGTAGGGATGAATATCAGAATATTATAAAGGTAGTTCCCTTTGTTGTAAGCCAGCCCAAGAAAAAATTATCTCTTATTATAAGTGACATATACAAGACAAGGTACAATGCAACTAAGATTCTGGGTGAAGCAACTGGATACCTTATTCAGTAGGATAACCAGGGCTAAACAGTGTTTAGTTTTAGTGATTAACAAACAAGCAAAATAACAATCTCCTCAAAGATAAAAGGCCCAAATTCAACCTCCAGAAACATATTAGAAAATGAGAGATATGAAATAGCATATATGATCAAAAAATGAATCTATATTCCTGTTCTGTAGAATCCAATAGTGTATTCTGTAGCTGTGATAGTTTTAATAACTTAAAAGAATACTAATGTAATCAGAGTGTTTTAGGCCACACATTCCTTCAATAGCAAATCTTTCTTTACTAAGAACAATCATAGACTCCTAGGCAATCTTCTGGGCCATAGTTGGCTGAGGCAGCAAATATTGTTTCATAACAGACCACAGAGTCAAGAAGACATGTCTTCTATACCACAAAAACCATAGTTGAGTTTTATACACATGGGAATACATAAAGTATGACTGCTAAACTTTGAGTAATAATACTAACCCTCAAATATGAATCTTCTCATTTTTTGTTAAAAGGATTAATGACAACAAACATGAACACATTCACACATACTTTCATCTCACCTCTATGCAGTGATTGACTGTATTTACAATTTGCTAAAGAGAATGAAATTCACATAGGGATGGAAATATTTGAGTACCTAGATTGATTGTATGATATTGTTCCCTCAAAACTCTGCCAAAGTTCTACTCCCCACCACATCCTGTTGAGCTACAATGCCAAAGAGGAGAGGCAAGGACACAATGCATCCTGTTTGATCAGGAACAAGGTCATCCAGTTGGGGCTCAAAGGTGTCATTGTTCCACCAATTCTTATAGAGCCAGTTACCTTGCTTCCTCAGCACACACGTGGGAGCAACCGTAGAGCCTCTTCCAAGATGCTAGTGATCCTGCTCACAGTGGCTCTGCTGGCCCACAGCTCAGCTCAGAGACCTAATGAAGGTATGCAAATTTGGTTACAACGCTGGGGATCCTGTTTGGGGTATAGGAGACCACACAATTGTAAGGGAGACAAGAGGATTAAAGAATAAAACAAAACATGATTATAGTTTTTAAACCAAAGTAAAGACTAC
Organism: Alexandromys fortis; assembly: GCF_014885135.2. NCBI lineage: Eukaryota > Metazoa > Chordata > Mammalia > Rodentia > Cricetidae > Alexandromys > Alexandromys fortis. The sequence goes on along the minus strand of NW_026068254.1, from coordinate 226,910 downwards.
TTGAGTCCTTAGTCCATCCCAAGAGCCTGCAAGCATTTTAAAAATTTATTTAATTTTACATTCAATTGAAATGAACATTTCAAGTGGTGGAATGAAAATGTAAGATTTGCTCTTGTAGACAAAACTATCTGTCTGAGCTCATAAAAATATATTGAAGTTTGGGAAAATTTTGTGGCTAAGCTATGACATGACAAAAGAAACAGTTTGTAGGAAATAACGTGTTATAGACATAGTGGATACAGGAAAAATGGAGAGAACGACACATGAAGACCATTTCTGGGAAAGGGTTAAACCATTAATTTTAACAGCCAAAGTCTTGGTGATTCCCTTGGCTGTGGAGACATCCTATAGAAATGTTCTTCTACAAACCCTCGAAGCCTCATAGCACATGGCAAGAGAGGATGGCCTATACCATTGCTATTCGGATTTAAAGGCATTCCTCTGGACAACACTGTGGTGAGCCGGGAGGTTATAAATTGAGTGGCACTTTAGGAAAAAAGATAGTGTGATAAACTCTTTGAGATAAAATGTCGCTAGCCTCTCAGCTCATCTATTATTACCTTGTACCCACATAGAATTTGTGGTCGCCAACCGCAACACCCAAGAGAGGCAACCCGCTTCAGGATTCTCCCAAGAATTACGTGGTGGTCAAAACCCTGACCTTCAAGTAGAGCAGCAGCAGCAAAAAGGGGCTCGAAGGCCACTGCGACCACCACAACAGTCTCAGCAGCCTCCTCTGCAGCAGTCACAACAGCTTCAGGAGCCTCTGCAACAGTCACAACAGCCTCAGGAGCCTCTGCAGCAGCCACAACAGCCTCAGGAGCCTCAACAGCAGCCACAACAGCCTCAGGAGCCTCAGCAGCAGCAGCAGGGACAACAACTGCAACAAAATAATAGGGTCCGCCCTGGAAACCGCCCCCCACGAAGAAGATCTTAGACATCTTACCAAGGCCAGTTTCATCAGTAATCATTGTCAGGTGTGAGTTCTTTTCTGTTTGTTTCCATGACTCTCCTAAATTTCAATGTATTTACAAAAAACTAAATTTATCATTTCTTAAACTTTAAACATGTTTTGAATGTATACAGAGAGACTTGGATCTCACTTCATTTTTAATATTTAGATGTCCTGTGGTAGGAGGGAATCTGTTCTTTAAAACCTCTAGAATTTAATTTTACTTTAAGAAACTTTGTGACACAATTTTATTTTGGACCTTGACGTCCATCTAACTCTGTATTGTTTGGTAGAAAGAGCAATGTTCTCTCTAAGCTTACCTGCCTCCATGCTGAGAATCAGCAGCAGTCCATCTTATATTTCTGTCATCATTCTGTGCTTAGAACTTTCTCATGTGAGACTCAGCTCAAAAACATCATATAAGTTTCCGTGTCTACAGGTGTGTGCATGTTTGAATATAGAGTAAGTGTGCATTTTCCATGACTTGCACGTGGAGTTCAGAGAACAACCTTGGGTGTTAGTCTTCTGAACTCCAAAGGCAATATATAGATATATATTAAATATAAGAATACATATAAATCTTAAAGCATGTTGTAATTTCCTACTTTTTTACAACAGCTACTACAATTAATTCAATTGGAAAACTTATTCAAATACTTGATTTTTACAAAAATAACTATAATCACCTTTCATTAGTGTTATATTTTTATTGAGATCTGTATGTTATAGATGTATAAAAAATGTAATTCTTGAGAAATTCACATATCAGTTCATACACACACATGCACATACACATACACCCATGCATGTCTTCAGTGTTGTTTGCTCTTATTTTCAACATTTTTTTTTTAAATTTAGTTTTGTTTTTTTTGAGAATGTAAGGTATTTCATGGTGAAACTGCCACACTGTCTCTCAACTTGTGACCCGACATTTTGGATGTTTTACTATGAAAGAACATATTTCACAGACCAGTTTTGTAAATGTACCCCAGAATACACTCAGTCACAATCAAAAGACACTCATCTGAAGAAAAATCCTACTCTTTCTCATATGGAAGAGCTGAGAGCAAATACTGTGAGGGTGCAAAGCTAAAGCAAACACAAATCAATCAGAAACAAAGACAGGAACCAGCAGCAAAAGAAAAGGAGACAGATTGTCACCCACTTCATTTAAAAGATTAGAAGCTTTTTTTTCTTTTTTATATTTATTTTATTTATTTATTTATTTGGTTATTTATTTATTTATTTATTTATTTATTTATTTATTTTTGGTTTTCCGAGACAGGGTTTCTCTGTGGCTTTGGAGCCTGTCCTGGAACTAGCTCTGTAGACCAGGCTGGTCTCGAACTCACAGAGATCCGCCTGCCTCTGCCTCCCGAGTGCTGGGATTAAAGGCGTGCGCCACCATCGCCCGGCTTTTATTTTATTATTATTATTATTATTAAAAATTTCTACCTCCTCCCCACCTCCCATTTCCTTCCCCCTGCCCCCACTCCCCTCCCCCTCCCTCTCCAGTCCAAAGAGCAGTCAGGGTTCCCTGCCCTGTGGGAAGTCCAAGACTTTATAAGCTTTTTTTGTCTGTTTCTTTCAGAAAGTGAATGAAAAGATCCTGAGCTAAGAAGACAACATCCTTAGAAGATTATGACATAGGAGCAATGTAATTATATCTTTATCTTCACTCTACCAATAAAATGATGAGCATACAACTTCTGACTGCTGCCTCTCTCTTTGGGTGTGGGAGAATAGAGGGCCTTGGGCTCAGCTTAAGAACGCGTAGGACAAGACAGGCAGTGGTGATGATGCCTTTAATTCCAGCACCCAGGAGGCAGAGGCAGGTGGATCTCTGAGTTCGAGGCCAACCTGTTCTACAAGAGCTAGTTCCAGGACAGATTGTAAAAATAAAAATAAAAATAAAAAAAAACCTTGTCTCGAAAAACCAAAAAAAAAAAAAAAAAAAAGAAAAATCGAACACATAGGACACTATCTCATAGATACTTCCTGCTCCCCTTCACCCTTTATTAGCTGCTTGATGAAAAAAAAATGCAACTGGATTTTTAAGACAGAAGACAAATTTTAAATGTTTTAAATGAATTTTCAGCTGTTTTTTTTTTTTTTAAAGAAAAGTAAAAAATACAGAATAAAAAGTGAGGAAATTTTAGAGGGAGAGAAATTTTTTAAGAGATTTTTCAAAATAATTGATTTCATTTTCTTGAGATTATAATGAGTTTGATGCATGGGATTCTTAGACTCCATTAGAGTCCTGACTGTTTTCTTTATGTTTGCAATATTGTCTTCATCATATAACAACTAATTTTAATAACCAGGTAGATTTCATAAAACAGATAAAAGAGTAGATTTTATGAAATAAATCTCTCATAAATTATTCTAAGTTCTACTGTCTTTGTTTTTTGTTTTGTTTTGTTTTTTTTTTATTATTATTATTATTTTTTTTTTTGCCCCTTTGTTTCTTGAGACATGGTCTCTATATGTAGTCCTAGCTGTCCTGGAATTTGCTGTGCAGATCAGGCTGGCCTTAAACTCAAAGAGATCCACCTTCCTCCTTAGTGGTGTTAGGATTAAGAACTGCATAATCAGGCTCAGCTTCTATTTTTATTGCTAGTGCTGAACCCCCAGCATGCTAAAGCATTGGTTGTAATTGTAAGTGATAATAATATAATGAGAGAGATTAGCCAATTAGAAATTTCACACAGCTTCTGAGACACCTGTGTATTAGTTGTTTTTTTTTTTTCCTTTTTGAGTTAAAAAGAACACCTCATGTTTTTTTTTTAATTTATTTTTCTTTTATTGAAAAAAATTTCTGCCTCCTCCCCTCTTCCTATTTTCCTCCCCGTTCCCCCACTCCTCTCCCCCTCCCCCTACTCCTCTTCCCTTCCCCCCACTCGTTTCCCCCTCCCTCTCCAGTCTGAAGAGAAATCAGGGTTCCCTGCCCTGTGGGAAGTCCAAGGTCCTCCTCCCTCCATCCATGTCTAGGAAGGTGAGCATCGAAACAGGTTAGGCTCCCACAAAGCCAGTTCATGCAGTAGGATCAAAACCCAGTGCCATTGTCCTTGGCTTCTCATCAGCCCTCATTGTCCACCATGTTCAGAAAGTCCGTTTTTTTCCCATGCCTTTTTAGTCCCAGTCCAGCTGGCCTTGGTGAGCTCCCACTAGATCAGCCCCACTGTCTCAGTGGGTGGGTGCACCCCTCGCGTCCTGACTTCCTTGCTCATGTTCTCCCTCCTTCTGCTCCTCATTTGGACCTTGGGAGCTCAGTCCAGTGCTCCAGTGTGGGTCTTTGTCTCTATCTCCAACCATTGCCAGATGAAGGTTCTATGGTGATATGCAAGATATTCATCAGTATGGCTATAGTATAGGGCCATTTCAGGTTCCCTCTCCTCAGCTGCCCAAGGAACTAACTGGAGACATCTCCCTGGACACCTAGGAGCCCCTCTAGAAATAAGTCTCTTGCCAACCCTAAGATGGCTCCCTTAATTAGGATATATACTTCCCTGCTCCCATATCCCCCCTTCCTGTACATTATTTGGCTACCATTCTACAGTATTTTTCTTTCTGTAGTTTCCAGATGAAAAGTCAGAGAAGTCTTGCATGGCAACCTTAGATCAGTTTTCAGCTGGTTTGGCTCCTTGTGACAGGAAGTAAATTCTACAGGCAAGCCACTCTACCTTTTGTTGATACCTGGGTTTGGCACTTACTCTGCACTTAATAAATATTTGTTCAATACTAAAGGAATTAGAGAGACTTCACAATTCTGACTGGGCTTAGAAATGTTAATCATCCCCCTTTCATTACAAATTGGTGTGGTTATTTTTTTCTTTTATTTATTTATTTATTATTACTTTATAAATAATACCAATCAAAATTTCCACTTCCTCCTCTCCTCCCACTTCCCTCCCACTCCCCTTCCCCCTCCAGTCCTAAAAGAGGGCAAAGTATCCTGCACTGTGGGAAGTCCAAGACCCTCCCCCTCCATCCAGGCTTAGGAAGGTATGCATCCAGATAGAATAGGATCTCAAAAAGTCAGTACACGCAGTAGAGACAAATCCCAGGGCCATTATCATTGGCTTCTCAGTCTGCCCAATTGTCAGTCACACTCAGAGGGTCCAGTTTGTTCCCATGCTCTTTCAATACCAGTCCAGTAGGATTTGGTGAGCTCCCATTTGCTCAGGAACACTGTCTCAGTGGGTGGACCAACCCCTTGTGAGATTGGTCAATAATTTTCTTTCTTGGTTGAGTCTTTGTGTGACTGTAGCTTTATTAAAAGCGTTTGGCTATGACACTTCTGTTTTATTATTTGGAACACATTAAGGACTATAGGAATTAACTCTTCTTGGAAGTTCTTGTAGAATTATGTACTACAACAATCTGGCCCTTGGAGTTTCTGGCTATGACTCAATGGTTTCCCTCTTACTCTACCCTTCTTCCTCCTATAATTTAGGTTAGTTTTCTCTGCTTAGCTAATTTCTGCACTCCTATAGGTCTAAAGCAATTTCTTTATTCATTAATGATAATCATAGCATACAGAAGGAAATCTCACAATACCTTCCCTTTTCTTTTTAAAAAAGGTTTTTAACATTAACATAGTAAAATTAAATATAACAAAACAGGTATGAAGCAAGAATTACAAGTATTTATATCTACTCTATTTTTAATCATAACTAAGAAAAACTATAATTATAACTATAAAATTCTCAACTTAATCAACAACTCCAGGAGGATATTATATTACCTAAGTAAACAGAAAGTGCATTGTAAACAACTCCAAAACTCTAGAATTGATAGAGACATTTCACTGTCTGGACAGTCACCCAAAGGATTTCTATACTTTTGGGGCATATATCTTCAGCCTACAGGTCCAGAGTATCCAGCAGACATTTCCATGAAGCAGGAAATTTCAGACGGTTCTGCTTATATTGTCAGTTTGTCAGTCTCTTTCTTCTGTGTCCTACAGAATGTCTGGCAGACTCTTTAATGAAGCAGGAACCCCAAAGGATCTTCTCACCTTTAGACAAGCTCAGCAGTCATTTCTCTGCAAGTCCTGCATGTCCAGTTTATAAAGCATTCCAGGCAAGTGCAGTTGCTTACCCAAATAGCTATCATTCTCCATGAAAAACCTCTTCAATGCCTATCTTCTTGCAGTATCTTTGTGTTGCCAGGAGCAGATGTGTCTCATTGTCATGAAAAGTCCTAAGTTCTTAAAATATTTTAAATGATATATTCTTTAGTCTTTGAAAGGTTTGAAGAATGCCTATTCATCTGAAATACATCTCTGTACAACGAGAAAATCTAACAAACATCACTACATGCTTGACTATTATAGACGATTATTGATTAACCTGTACTTTTTAATTACACATTACATTTTTAAATGAGCTGACCAACAATACCTTAATCAAGAGCAGAAATATACATATACATAGTTTAACAAAATTTACCATAAATTTGTATCACTAAACCAAGATCCATAAAATACAAATCTTTATAGCATATCTCTTGTGAGGAGCAGCAGCAGGCTGTGTCCCGCCTCCTGGCTAGCTTTATAACTGAAAGAATTACACAGAAACTGTATTCTTTTAAACACTGCCTGGCCCATTAGTTCCAGCCTCTTATTGGCTAGCTCTTACATATTGATCTAACCCATTTCTAATAATCTGTGTAGCCCACGAGGTGGCTTACCAGGGAAGATCTTAACCTGTGGCTGTGTCGGGTGGGAGAATCATGGCGACTGCCTGACTCAGCTTCTTTCTCCCAGCATTCTGTTCCATCTACTCCGCCTACCTAATTTTCTGTCCTATCAAAGGGCTAAGGCAGTTTTTTAACCAATGAAATCAACACAAAACAGAAGATTCCCATATCATTTCCCCTTTTCTGTTTAAACAAAAAAGAAAGGCTTTAACTTTAACATAGTAAGATTACATATAACTCAAGAACACAATATTTATATTTATTTTATCCTTTATCATAACTAAGGAAAACTATAACTCTCTATCCATTCTTCAACTCCATCAAAGACTCCAGAAGGATATAATATTACCTAAGTAAACAAGAACTAAGCAACTTCAAACTCTAGAAATGACAGAGAAATCTCGCTGCCTGGTCACCCAAAGTTCCTCTGGACTGTTGGGGCATCTATCTTCAGCATACAGGCCATAGTATCCAGCAGACATTTCAATGAAACAGGAAATTTCAAAGACAGTTCAGTCGCTATCTGCTGTGTCCTGCAGAATGTCTTGCAGACTCTTTCATGAATCAGGAACCCCAAAAGACCATCTCACCTTTAGGCAAGTACAGCAGTCCTCTTTCTGTGGGTTCTCTGTGTCCAGTTTATGCAACAGTCCAGGCAAGAGCAGTTTCTTGCCCAAACGACTATCAAACTCCATAAGGAGCCTCTTCAATGACATCTTCCTCTTGAAGTAGATTGGTGATGCCAGGAGCAGAGTGTCTCATTGTCATGAAAAGCCCTAAGTTATTAAAACATTAAGTGCCATATTCTGCAGTCTTTGAAAGATATGAATAATGCCTACTTAACTGAAATATATCTCTATATACCTACAGAATCTAACTAACATGACTACAAGCTTTACTATTATTGATGATTATCCATTAGCAACCTATATTTTCTAATTATACATTATTTTTAAATGAACTACACAACCACACACCTTAATCAAGATCAGAAATACATATGCATATAACAAAATTGACCTTAAAATCCATACCAATGCAAATTATTCATATCTATAGTATCTCCCCCTTTAAATATAAAAGAACGTTTAGAAACCATATTTGGGAACATGGGCACAATTATTTCTCTCCAAATTGCTTCCTGCTGAATGGGGGCGCTGTTATTTAGGTCTTTTATGGTGTAACCTGTGTGCCAGGTTCATCTCAGTCAGCAGTTGAGTGAAGTAATTTTTTGAGGGTGCTCACAGCAACCTTTTGGGAGGGCATGGTCTATCATACCATATTGGGATAGACATAATCCATAGAGTCTCATCCTCTGTGAAAACGAATAAAGAAACTCCTTTCCAAAGCATCATATCCTTAGACCCAAATTCTGAAGTCATACCCTTATGATATCCATTCTGGTTTAGCTTGGAAGCCCATATAATGAAAAGTCTCTCTGTACTTAGCTCCTTTACAGTCAAAAAATTTAAAGAAAACACAATGTACATAATCCAGACTCTCTGTGAATTTTCCATTGTTATGTGGCTTATTTTTCTTTATTTCTTTTAATCTCTTAACTATCTGTTCTCTGTCTCTTTAAAGACTTTATCCCCCCCCCCCATTTTTAAGGGCATTAACTTTATTCTCTCTCTATTTTTTTCTCTCTCAAGCCTATGTAAACTCATCCAACATTTTGATCCATTTAGTGGTCTGAATCTGTCCTGTTGTGAATCTGTAATTTCTTTACTATCCAGGAGCATTTCTTAAAATTTTAAGTGCTTCTTAAAAACTTAAGTTGCACCATATAGGGGTAATACTGTACTGCTTGTTTACTGCCAGTCTAAATCTTAATTGTGCTGTTGTTATGGTAATTATGATCTTTCCTGCCTGAGGTCAGCACAGTTCAGAATGGAGCAGCCCCTCCTGCCTCAGATCCATTTGGTGCCCCTGAGCTGTGCACAGTTCCAGGCACACAGCAAGTCCACATTGGAACTGCAGTCAGCAGTTTAACTCTGAGACTGACCATATGGCACAGAAACTCTTTTCATCCAAGTTGCAGCCAAATCTGACACACAGAGCACTGCACAGTCTAAAAACACATCCCTGTATGGCGGCAGGAATCTGCCATGATCTTCTGCCTGCCCTACCCTGATTCTGCCATCAGCCCAGGTGCAGGAGGAGAGCACTGAGCCATCTGCATGGTCTCAGAGCACTCTTGTTCCGATCCCAAGTGGGAACACAAACATCCAGGCCCATAAAAGCCATTGAAATGTTTTAAAGCCAGAGTTTGCACTGGTGGCAGAGCCCCAGGAAGGCGCGCTTTAAAATGACACAGCTCTTTTTCTGATGCTATTGTTGAATCAGGAAATCTCTCTACAGCACATCCTAGCAAATAGCAAAAGGATGTGTTAAACTCTTTTTTGTGTGTGTTTAAAATTAAGCTCTCTCTCAGGTTTTATGTGGAGTTCATTACCACGTTGGGTGCCACTCTGTAGTAAGAAGCTGTGGGCTGCATTCCTGCCACCCCAGCTCCCGGCTGCCTGGCTAACTTATGCCCCAAAATAATTATACGGAAACTGTATTCTTTTAAACACTGCCTGGACCATTAGTTTCAGCCTCTTATTGGCTAGCTCTTACATATTGATGTAACCCATTTCTAATAATCTGTGCAGCCCACGAGGTAGTTTACCAGGGAAGATCTTAATCTGCAGCTGTGTCGGGTGGGAGAATCATGGCGACTGCCTGACTTGGCTTCTTTCTCCCAGCATTCTGTTTTGTCTACTCTGCCTACCTAATTTTCTTTCCTATCAAAGGGCCAAGGCAATTTCTTTATTAACGAATGAAATCAACACAAAACAGAAGACTCCCACATCACATATCCCTGTTTAAATGTAAAAGCCTTCTACAATATACAAAATCCGTTCATGATAAAGGTCTTAGAAAGGTCAGGGATACAAAGATAAATGCAATATACAGCAAACTATCAGCCAACATCAAACTAAATAGAGAAAAACTAACAGCAATCCCACTTAAATCAGGAACAAGACAAGGTTCTCTCCATATCTATTCAATAGAGTTTTTAAGGTTCTAAGTAAAGCAATAATACAAAAAAAAAAGGAGACCAAGGATATACAAATCAGAAAAGAAGTCAAACTCTCACTATTTGCTGATGATACGTGGTTCACATAAGTGACCCCCAAAATTTTACCAAGAAGCTTCTACAACTCATAAAAATGTTCCAGAATACAAGGTTAACTAAAAAGAAAATCAGGAGCCCTCCTTTAGACAGATGATAAATGGGCTCAGAAAGAAATCAGAGAAACATCACCCTTCACAATAGGCAAAAATAGCATAAAATATGTTGGAGTAACTCAAATTAAACAAGTCGAAGACCTGTATGAGAAGAACATTACATATTTGAAGAAAAAATTGAAAATGCAAGAAAATGGAAAGGTCTCCCCTACTGTTTGGTAGGTAGAATTAACATAGTAAAAATGTCAGTCATACCAAAAGCAACCTACACATTCAATGCAATGTCCACTAAAAATTTTAACATTGTCAGGCAGTGGTGGCACATGCCTTTATCCAAGCACTCAGGAGGCAGAGGCAGGCAGATCTCTGAGTTTGAGGCCAGTCTGGTCATCAAGAGCTAGTTTCAGGACATGGTCCTAAGCTACAGAGAAACCCTGATTCAAAAAACAACAAAAAAGCATTCTTTACAGAACTCAAAAGAACAGTACTCAAGTTCATATGGAAAAGCAAAAAACCCAGGATTGCCAAAACAATTGTGGACAATGACAGAACTTCTGGAGGCATCAAAATCTCTGACTTCAAACTCTACTATAGAGTTACAGTACTGAAAACATCCTGCTATTGGCATAAAAACAGACAGGAGAATCAATGGAACTAAATCAAAGACCCAGATATTAATTCACACAAAACAAACACCTGATTTTTAACAAATAAGCAAAAAATATAAAACAAAAAAGAAAGAATATTCAATAGATGGTGCTGGAATAACTGGATATCAACATGTAGAAAAAATAAAATAGATCCAAATCTATCTCTATGTGCAAAACGCAAGACCAAATGCATCAAAGGCCTCAACATAAAGCCAACCACACTGAACCTCATAGAAGAGAAAGTGGGTAGTACACTTGAATGCGTTGGCACTAGAAGTCACTTCCTAAATATAACCCCAGTAACCAGACACTAAGGGAAACAATTAATAAATGGGACCTCCTGAAACCAAGAAGCTTTTGTAAAGCAAAGTATATGATCAATAAGATAAAATAGCAGCCTACAGAATGGTAGAAGATCTTCACCAACCACACATTAGAAAGAAGACTGATCTTCGAAATATACAAAGAACTCAGGAAATTGGACATCAAAAGAACAAATGATCCAATGCAAAATGGGGTACAGCCCTAAACAGAGAACTCTCAGCAGAGGAATCTGAAATGACTGAAAGACACTTAAAGAAATGTCCAACATGCTTAGCCATCAGAAATGCAAATCAAAACAACTCTGAGATTCCATCTTACACCTGTAAGAATGTCCTAGATAAAACATACTCATGAAAACTTATTCTTGAGAGGATATGGGGTAAAGAAAACACTCCTGCATTGCTGGTGGGAGTACAAACTGGTTTAGCCCTTTGGATATCAGTATGGAAATTTCTTAGAAGATTACAGAATAACCTTCCTCAAGACACAGCAATACCATTTATAGGTATATTCTGAAAAAAAAAATCTCAATCATACCACAAGGACACATGCTCAACTATGTTCACAGAAGCATTGTTTGTCATTGCCAGAAACTGGAAACAATGTAAATGCCCCTCTACCAAAAAATAGATAAGGAAAATGTGGTACATTTACACAATAGAGTACTACACAGCAATAAAAAAATATCTTGAAATTTGTGGGCAAATGGATGGAGTTAGAAAATATCATATTGAGTGAGATAACCCAGACCCAGAAAGACAGTTATCACATGTACTCACTCATAAGTAGCTTTTAGACATAAACTGAAAAAAAAATCTAGCCTACAATTCACAATCCCAGAGAACCTAAACAACAATGAGTAACCTAAGAGAGACATACATGGATCTAATCAACATGAGAACTAGAAAAAGACAAGATATCCTGAGTAAATTGTGAGCATGGTGACCATAGAAGAAGGTAGAAGCAGAGGAGAGAGGAAGAGAGGAGAGCAGAGAAAATGTATATCTTAATAAAATCAATAAAACATCATGCTTAAACTTTGGAGGTCAATATTATATAAACATAAAGTGGAAAAGTATAATATATTATAGTAAAATAATGTGTAAAAACACATCAATAATCTAAGAAAATGAAATTGATTATTTTGGAAATGATATATCTATTTGTAAACACTCTTGAAAATTATTCTGTATTTTCTATTTTTAATTACAGGAATCTTTATTGAAGTTTAATGACATATGTATGTCACATATATAATGGAGGAAGGTCATCGGTTAATTTTAATAAAGAAACTGACTTGGCCCATTTTATTGGTTAGAACATAGGTGGGTGGAGTAAACAGAACAGAATGCTGGGAGGAAGAGGAAGTGAGCTCAGACTCGATAGCTCTCCGCTCTGGGGCAGATGCCTCAGACAGAGATGCCATGTTCTCCTCTCCCGGGCAGATGCGATTAAGCTCCGGCCCAGGATGGATGTAGGCTAGAATCTTCCCGGTAAGCGCACCTTGGTGCTACACACTGTCTTAGAAATGGGCTAGTTCATGTGCGAGTGTTAGCCGAGAAGAGGCTAGATATAATGGGCCAAGCAGTGTTTAAAAGAATACAATTTGTGTGTTGTTATTTCTGGTGTAAAGCTAGCTGTGTGGGAGTCGGGTGGGACAAAAAGCAGGCCTGCAGCTCCTACTATAGAATGGCGCCCAACATGGGGCTCGAACCCATGACCCTGAGATTAAGAGTCTCATGCTCTACCGTCTGAGCTAGCTGGGCCCCCAGATGTGTGGACAACTGAATAAACTGAAAGCCTGAGAAAAGCTTGGGAAAGAGTAAAGCATATTTTCTTGGTAGCAACAATTTCTCGGGTCTACTCTGCTTGCTAGAGGCAAGCAAGCACTCTCATCTAAGAGGCTTCCTGACCCAGCTTTAGCTGCAAAACCTTGCAGCTCATTAAGAGGTCCTGCCAAGAAACACTTAAATGGTGTCCAGGAAAAGCTGAACGCATGCTTTTTGGTTTTCAGCCGTAGCAGTAAAAAAGCTGCACTGTTTAAAAATGCCGGCTTTCTGGGCTGTCCTGCCAGGGCAAACTCTTACTGTTTGAGGCAGGAGGACCGACTACAGAGAGAGTACTTGAATGTTGTCTGTGGACATAATGCTGCAACTTACTTGCTGGCAGGGACCTTGAAATGCCATAGAGTTGTGGCAGTAAACATGGCTACAGCCAGTACCTCAGCCATGAGGCAGGAAAGCTAAGGAATGGGCTGGATCTAGCTGCCAAAGCCAAGGCTTTAATCCCACCCATATTGCTCAGTAATTTAAAGGCTCGTGTGGTCAGAAAAAGAGAGATATACAGTTAAGAGAGATTCAAAGACAAAGAAAATTTCTAAATGGTTTACTGTGTGTTAAAAATATATGCAGGCTAAAAGTTGAAGTTCTTAAAGTAAAAAAAAAAGGAAGAGAGTTGTTGGGTGTGGTAGTACACATCTTTAATCCAATCACTTGTGAGGCAGAGGGAGATTGACCTCTGTGACTTCAAGGTGTGGTAGCACAAGCCTTTAATTCCAGTGCCTGGGAGGCAGAGACAGGCAGATCTTTGAGAGTTCGAGGACAGCCTGGTCTACAGAGTTATTCCAGGACAAAGATATACAGAGAATATAAAATAAAAGTAAAAATAAACAAAATAGAGTTAAAATAAAGCTGTACAAAGATGGAAAATAAACAGAGAATTTTGATACTGTATGCTATTATGCTCTCTTTGAATTGTTTGAATGCTGAGGAAGGAGCAACAGCTGCTAATAGATATTTGTATATAAATGCTGCTGAACCAATCCAACATAGATATTTTGAAAATGCCTTGACTTTGAAATTTGGATCTAAGGACATGATGCTTTGGAAAGGAGTTTCTTATTTTGTTTTCACAGAGGGTGAGAGTCTGTGGATTGCTTCTATTCCAATATGGTATGATGGACCACCCTCTCCTGAAGGGTTGCTGTGAACACCTTCAGAAAATTGCTTCGCTCAACTGCCAACTGAGATGAAACTAACACACAGGTTATACCATGAAAGACCTAATTAATGATGCCCCCATTCAGCAGGAAGCAGTTTGGAGAGAAAAAAACTACGCCCATGTTCCTAAATATGGTTTATAAATGTTCTTTTACATTTAAAGGGGGATATGATATAGATATGAATAATTTGCATTTGTATAGATTTTGCTTCATTGATAGAAATTTAAGGTCAGTTTTATTATATGTATATGCATTTCTGATCTTGATTAAGGTATTGTGATTGTGTAGTTCATTTAAAAATGTAATGTATAATTAAGAAATATAGGTTGTTAGTGGATAATCATAAATAATTGTCAAGCTTGTAGTCATGTTAGTTAGATTTTCTCGATATGTAGAGATATAATTCAGTTAGATAGGCATTCTTCATATCTTTCAAAGACTACAGAATTTGGCATTTAAAATGTTTTAATAACTTAGGGCTTTTCATGATAATGAGACACTCTGCTCCTGGCAGCACCAATCTACTTCAAGAGCAAGATGGGCATCGAAGAGGATCCTTATGGAGTTTGATAGCCATTTGGGAAGAAACTGCTCTCTCCTGGACTATTACATGAACTGGACACAGAGAACCTGTAGAAAGGAGACTGCTGAACTTGCCTAAAGGTTAGATGATCTTTTGGGGGTTCCTGATGCATGAAAGAGTCTGCAAGACATTCTGCAGGGCACATCAGATAGTGCCTGACTGCTTTTGAAATTTCCTGCTTCATGGAAATTTCTGCTGGATACTATGGGACTGAAGGCTGAAGATTGATGCCCCAACGGTACAGAGGAACTTAGGGTGACTGTCCAGGCAGCGAGATGTCTCTGTCATTTCTAGAGTTTTGAAAGTTTCTTATTTCTTGTTTGCTTAGGTAATATTGTATCTTTCTGGGATCTTTGATGGAGTTGAAGAATAGTTAGTTATAGTTATAGTTTTCCTTAGTTATGATAAAGATTATTGTAATTTTTACTTGATAACTGCTTTGTTATATGTAATTTTGCTATGTTAAAGTTAAAGCCTTCCTTTTTTTTGTTTAAACAGAAAAAGGGAAAATGATGGTGGAAGGTCATTGGTTAATTATAATAAAGAAACTGCCTTGGCCCATTTTATTGGTTAGAACATAGGTGGGTGGAGTAAACAGAACAGAATGCTGGGAGGAAGAGGAAGTGAACTCAGACTCGATAGCTCCTCGCCCTGGGGCAGACGCCTCAGACAGAGACGCCATGCTCCCCTCTCCAGGGCAGACGCGATCAAGCTCCGGCCCAGGATGGATGTAGGCTAGAATCTTCCCGGTAAGTGCACCTCTGTGCTACACACTTTCCTAGAAATGGGCTAGTTCATGTGCAAGTGTTAGCTGAGAAGAGGC
>NW_026068254.1:185082-208976 GCF_014885135.2 Alexandromys fortis | reverse complement strand
AGTAATTTAAAGGCTCGTGTGGTCAGAAAAAGAGAGATATACAGTTAAGAGAGATTCAAAGACAAAGAAAATTTCTAAATGGTTTACTGTGTGTTAAAAATATATGCAGGCTAAAAGTTGAAGTTCTTAAAGTAAAAAAAAAAGGAAGAGAGTTGTTGGGTGTGGTAGTACACATCTTTAATCCAATCACTTGTGAGGCAGAGGGAGATTGACCTCTGTGACTTCAAGGTGTGGTAGCACAAGCCTTTAATTCCAGTGCCTGGGAGGCAGAGACAGGCAGATCTTTGAGAGTTCGAGGACAGCCTGGTCTACAGAGTTATTCCAGGACAAAGATATACAGAGAATATAAAATAAAAGTAAAAATAAACAAAATAGAGTTAAAATAAAGCTGTACAAAGATGGAAAATAAACAGAGAATTTTGATACTGTATGCTATTATGCTCTCTTTGAATTGTTTGAATGCTGAGGAAGGAGCAACAGCTGCTAATAGATATTTGTATATAAATGCTGCTGAACCAATCCAACATAGATATTTTGAAAATGCCTTGACTTTGAAATTTGGATCTAAGGACATGATGCTTTGGAAAGGAGTTTCTTATTTTGTTTTCACAGAGGGTGAGAGTCTGTGGATTGCTTCTATTCCAATATGGTATGATGGACCACCCTCTCCTGAAGGGTTGCTGTGAACACCTTCAGAAAATTGCTTCGCTCAACTGCCAACTGAGATGAAACTAACACACAGGTTATACCATGAAAGACCTAATTAATGATGCCCCCATTCAGCAGGAAGCAGTTTGGAGAGAAAAAAACTACGCCCATGTTCCTAAATATGGTTTATAAATGTTCTTTTACATTTAAAGGGGGATATGATATAGATATGAATAATTTGCATTTGTATAGATTTTGCTTCATTGATAGAAATTTAAGGTCAGTTTTATTATATGTATATGCATTTCTGATCTTGATTAAGGTATTGTGATTGTGTAGTTCATTTAAAAATGTAATGTATAATTAAGAAATATAGGTTGTTAGTGGATAATCATAAATAATTGTCAAGCTTGTAGTCATGTTAGTTAGATTTTCTCGATATGTAGAGATATAATTCAGTTAGATAGGCATTCTTCATATCTTTCAAAGACTACAGAATTTGGCATTTAAAATGTTTTAATAACTTAGGGCTTTTCATGATAATGAGACACTCTGCTCCTGGCAGCACCAATCTACTTCAAGAGCAAGATGGGCATCGAAGAGGATCCTTATGGAGTTTGATAGCCATTTGGGAAGAAACTGCTCTCTCCTGGACTATTACATGAACTGGACACAGAGAACCTGTAGAAAGGAGACTGCTGAACTTGCCTAAAGGTTAGATGATCTTTTGGGGGTTCCTGATGCATGAAAGAGTCTGCAAGACATTCTGCAGGGCACATCAGATAGTGCCTGACTGCTTTTGAAATTTCCTGCTTCATGGAAATTTCTGCTGGATACTATGGGACTGAAGGCTGAAGATTGATGCCCCAACGGTACAGAGGAACTTTGGGTGACTGTCCAGGCAGCGAGATGTCTCTGTCATTTCTAGAGTTTTGAAAGTTTCTTATTTCTTGTTTGCTTAGGTAATATTGTATCTTTCTGGGATCTTTGATGGAGTTGAAGAATAGTTAGTTATAGTTATAGTTTTCCTTAGTTATGATAAAGATTATTGTAATTTTTACTTGATAACTGCTTTGTTATATGTAATTTTGCTATGTTAAAGTTAAAGCCTTCCTTTTTTTTGTTTAAACAGAAAAAGGGAAAATGATGGTGGAAGGTCATTGGTTAATTATAATAAAGAAACTGCCTTGGCCCATTTTATTGGTTAGAACATAGGTGGGTGGAGTAAACAGAACAGAATGCTGGGAGGAAGAGGAAGTGAACTCAGACTCGATAGCTCCTCGCCCTGGGGCAGACGCCTCAGACAGAGACGCCATGCTCCCCTCTCCAGGGCAGACGCGATCAAGCTCCGGCCCAGGATGGATGTAGGCTAGAATCTTCCCGGTAAGTGCACCTCTGTGCTACACACTTTCCTAGAAATGGGCTAGTTCATGTGCAAGTGTTAGCTGAGAAGAGGCTAGATATAATGGGCCAAGCAGTGTTTAAAAGAATACAATTTGTGTGTTGTTATTTCTGGTGTAAAGCTAGCCAGGCGGGACGAAAAGCAGGCCTGCAGCTACTACTACACACACACACACACACACACACACACACACACATATATATATATATATATGCATACATATGTATGTACAAATTGTATTTTTCATAGAAGATGACAATTGTGGATATAATGGAATTGTTTTCATCTGTTAGCTGGATTCTGGACACAGGAGAAGAGAATGGAAGAAGCATCTAAGCCATATGGTCCTGGATACTTAAAAAAATGTGTATAAAGGATTCAGATTTCAGGGAATCATGCTTTGGGATAACGCTTTTGTACCCTGTAAGAATTTGTCATTTGTATTGGTTTCATAAAATCCTGATTGGCCAGTTGCCAGGTAGTAAGTATAGGTGGGGCAACTTGACTAAGGGTATTCTGGGAATGTTAAAATGAGGGCATTTGTTTGTTCCCAGCTCTCAGCCCTGAATTCATTACACAGAAACTGTATTAATTAAATCACTGCTTGGTCAATTGCTTATGCATATTTCTAATAGCTCTTACATCTAGTATTAACCCATTTCCAGTATTTTATATTTTACCACGAGGTTTGTGTCCTACTGGCAAATTTCAGCATCTATCTCTGGTGGGGCTACATGGTTTCTCTCTGACTCTGCCTTCCTTCTCTCAGCATTCAGTTTAGTTTTCCCCTAACTAGTTCTGTTCTACCCTATCAACAGGCCAAGGCAGTTACTTTATTTACCAATGGCGGTCACAGCATACAGAGGGGAAACTCCACATCATGGGAAAAGGAAAAGCAATAATTCAGTCACCAGCCATATACAGACGAAGTAAGATGCGATTGCTGCACTGACTAAACAAAAATTTCTGTCTATACTAGCCTGCACCCATAAATAGAAACAAGAGTCAGAAATTGCATGATTGGGAGTTTATTGGTTCTAAGAAGATAAATTGTGGTCACATTCCAGTTGAACAATGCAGCAAAGTCAATATCTTCTTACTCATTTTCTGAAAGAAACAAATACAAAGGGATGTTATAGGAAAGCACAATAAGATGAAGTTTCTTTATCCCTTCCTAGCACTGTACATGATGTAGATAGAAGTCTTTGTACTTTTTCCTATTTCTCTACCTTTGACCCTTCCCATTCTGCCTCCCCTTTCTCACTCTTGCTAATCACATAGGCTATAATGCATTCTGAATTGTGTCTAGAAAGGTGAAATTATATTTTATTGCTTATATTGCTTTAGCCTGGAAGCATTCCATCTTAAACTGGTGATTATGACATATACCTATAATCAGAGAACTTGAGGAAAGAAAGAAGATGATCAGGAATTCAAGAGCATACTAGGCCCCAGAGCAAGTTTGGAGCCAGCCTGGGCTATACCAATGATGTCTCAGAAAAATCATGCAAATTATAAGACATATATAGAAAGATGGTTACAGAGACTTATCCTACACTAATAAAATACTGAAACCACCTTGAAAATTCACAGACAAGCTATTAGCTAATCTAAAATAAAATTTTAATTAATATAACTATAATGTGCAGATATAAAAATAATAAAAATCTGTCTGTATGTATGTGTTTCTAATTGAGTGTTGATGAATTAGTGAAAGCCTTTGATGATGCTGGTACTGAGGAGAGATGATCACATATACTTATCAGATTTAATTTTGTCAAATGTGTTTTCTGCATCTAATGAAATGATCATATGTTTTTTTCTTTCACTTTCTTAATATGATGGATTACATTGATAGATTTTCATATGTTGAACCAACCTGGGATGTCTGGGATGAAACCTACTTGATCATAATGGAAAAATTTTTTAAATATATTCTTGGATTCTGTTGGCCAGAATTTTAGTGAGAATTTTTGCATCTATGTTCGTGAGTGAGATTGGCCTGTAATTCTCTTTCTTGGTTGGGTCTTTGTGTGGTTTTGGAATCAGGGTGACTATAACTTCATAAAAAGAGTTTGGTAATGTCTCTTCTGATTCTATTATGTGAAACACATTAAAGAGTATAGGTATCAGCTCTTCTGGGAAGTTCTGATAAAATTCTGCATTAAAACCATCAGGTCCTGGGCTTTTTTTTTTTTTTTTTTTTTTTTTTTTTTATTGGGAGGTTTTTTTATGACAGCTTCTATTTCCTCATGACTTATAGGTCTATTTAAATTGTTCACCTGGTCTTGATTTAATTTTGGTAAATGGTAATTATCTAAAAACAAGTCCAAAAGATGCCCTATCATACTACAAAAGCATTTGTTCAACTATGTTTATAGCAGCATTATTTGTAATAGCCAGAACCTGGAAACAACCTAGATGCCCCTCAATGGAAGAATGGATAAAGAAAGTGTGGAATATATACACATTAAAGTACTACTCAGTGGTAAAAACAATGGCATCTTGAATTTTGCATGCAAATGGATGGAAATAGAAAACACTATCCTGAGTGAGGTAACCCAGACCCAAAAAGATGAATATGGTATGTACTCACTCATAAGTGGATTCTAGCCATAAATAAAGGACATTGAGCCTATAATTCGTGATCTAGAGAAGCTAAATAAGAAGGTGAACCCAAAGAAAAAGATATAGTTATCCTCCTGGATATTGGAAGTAGACAAGATTACCAGGTAAAAATTGGGAGCTTTGGGGTGGGGGTGGGGTAGGGGTAAGGGGAGATGGGGAGAGAGAAGGAAGAAGGGGAGGATGGGGAGAGCTTGGGGGATTGGGATTGTTGGGATGGAGGAAGGGTGGATATGGGAGCAGGGAAGTAGATATCTTAATTAAACAAATCATTTTAGGGTTGGCAAGAGAAGTGATCCTAGAGGAGTTCCCACATGTCCAAGGAGATGTCCGCAGCTTGTTCCTTGAGCAGTTGAGGAGAGGACACCTGAACTGTCTTTATCCTATAGCCAAACTGATGAATATCTTGCATATCACCATAGAACCTTCATCTGGTGATGGATGGAAATAGAGACAGAGACCCACAATGGAGCACTGGACTGAGCTCCCAAGGTCCAAATGAGGAGCAGGAGAACATGAGCAAGGAAGTCAGGATGCGAGGGGTGCACCCACCCACTGAGACAGTGGAGCTGATCTAATGGGAGCTCACCAAGGCCATCTGGATTGGGACTAATGGTGTATGTGATCAAACCAGACTCTGTGAATGTGGCTGATAATGAAGGCTGATTGAGAAGCCATGGACAATGTTACTGGGTTCTGATTCTACTGCATGTACTGGCTTTGTGGGAGCCTAGTCTGTTTGCATTCTCACCTTCCTAGACATGGATGGAGGGGAGAGGATCTTGGACTTCCCACAGGGCCGGGAACCCTGACTGCTCTTTGGACTGGACAGGGAGGAAGGGAGGGGAGGAGAGGGGAGGGAAAGGAAAATGGGAGGAGAGGAAGGGGTGGAAATTTTTAGTAATAAAAAAATTTATCTTGATGCCTTGATTTCTAGTTAATTTTCATAGTTTTGGTATATACAAATATGAAGTTTTCTAAAAGTGAGGGTAAGATTTAAGAGCACTGCATCAAGGTTCCATGTACCAGAGATGCAAGTAGTGAATAGGTAGAGATGCTGACATGAGCAAGGAAGCAGCATAATTAAAGGAGAACGTTGCTCTTTTTCCAAAACGAATGTATACTCATGTACATTGCTCCTAACAATCACAAAACTTGAGGAATATACCAAGCATAAATCATCTTATAATACCACCACAAAATATACAAGCAGTACTGAGAACCCATACCATGTAATATAAATGTTTTAAAGTTGATTTATTTAATGTTGTGAATACAAAACTGTAGGAATATGGTGTTTCATCAAAAGAAACACAAAACTTACCTGATAATGTACCTTTGCTTACTCAGGATGGTCTTGTGGTCTGCTTCCTTGTTGGGGTGGGCCTTGCTGGTTTCCTTGCTGAGGGCGTTGGTTCTGCTGTTGGCCTCCTTGTTGGGGTGGGCCTTGCTGGTTTCCTTGCTGAGGGCCTTGGTTCTGCTGTTGGCCTCCTTGTTGGGGTGGCCCTTGCTGGGGTGGGCCTTTCTGTGGTGGCCCTTGCTGGGGTGGGCCTTGCTTAAGACCAAAACCTTGGTTGGGAGAGGGAACTTGGGGGAATGCTGCAACAGAGTATCTATGATTAGGTTTTGAGATGCAGACTAAAGTTTTTTTTGGTACATAATGGAAAAAGAGAAATTTCTTGATGAGATAAATGTCCTTTTTCCTTTAATTAAGAACTCAATAACTATTACATAGTTCCTCTTAACAATTTGGCAATCATCATCATAATCTCTCCCACCTACTTTTTAAAGAATTTTTTTCTTAATCCATGTATTGATGGTATCAAAAACCATATCTTGTTGCTTGGAACTAGCATTTGAAGTCTCAGACAACTAGTTTTTCTGGCATTGTCTCCATGGCCAAGAGAGAAGCAAATTATAGGATTTTCAAATTAGTTATTTAACTATCTTACCCCCAAAATGGCCCTACATTCTTTCTTTCTTCTGTTCTACATTCTCTGAGGCAAGATACCTGTTGTCCACTGACTACTTCATTACAGAATATTCACAGCTGGATTTTTTTTCCTTTTGTGAGCTTTCTTGTTTTATTCTTCATAACACAGAAAGGTATATCTAGACATCTATCTAACCTTTTCATCATTCTTTTCAAATACTTAACCAAGTTGCTATTGTCCTGTCTTTCTGCTATTCTTCTTTCTCCCTGTGTCATTCCGGAGTGACATGTGATCTGCTACCCACACGCAGATTCACTGAACAAGCAGCCATGCTTTCTTACCTTCACTGACACGCTGAACAGAGCTCAGGGCCAGCAAGGCCGCTGTGAACAGGACAACCAGCATCTTGGAGTTTGGAGTTTCTTCCAAGTCTGTGCTGCATGTGGTGGGGTTTCTGCCTTTATAAGGCACAGCAGAAGAATGATACCTTTGATCTGCATCCTGTGTGACTTCACCTTTGACAAAGTAGGAAACACTGCATCCTTGACTCCTCTTTGGGAGTTCTGCCAGGTAGTATAATGTGAGGCATTGATAGTGTGATTTGAATTAACAGTTGATAAAGCGTAACTATGATGTCAATCCCTATTTTAGAATTTTGCAATTACATGAATTTCAATATGATTGTGGTTATGGTAACTGATATTTTTGCAATCACAAAGATGCCTCATATTTTTATCTCTCATTTTCACCCATAGACCCCTTATCATATTGTAACTATTGGGTATAAGTTAGATATGATTTTATCATAAAGAAGTCACTTTTTGGATAAGATGAAATTCCTGAAGCCTCATCTAAATCAGGCCCACAAAGACTGTCTAAAATTCCTAATTTTTTTTTGTTTTAAAATGCAGACTACTTTGAGCGTTACACAACTAAAATTGTTTTGTTCTTTAGATGTATGTTTGAATGAATGTGTATTGATGTGTTTTTTTTGTGTGATTTTTTTACATGCATGCTAAATCATGGACATTTGGTAGTCAAATGTCTCTTTCCACCTTGTATTTACGATGAGGTATCTCATTTATCTGAAACCAACATGTTGAGAAGATAGTTTGGTTGCAACTCCAGAGATACAGGCATCTCCATCTCCCAGATCATTATTGCTGGGATTTTAAACATGTGCCCTCTCACTTGGCTTTATACTTAGATTCAGGGCAATCACAACTTTGTTTCTCAAGCTCTGGAGGAAAGCCCTTTAGCAAATGAGCCACCTGCCCAGTTCTTGAAGATTCTATCCCTGTTAACAAAAGTTCTACAAAAAGTGCCATGGAATTTCTACAACATTTAACACAAATACAAAATTCTTTGACAAGCACATGCTGCTTCATGTATCTGAGATTTCCAACAGTCAAATCCTTTTCCAGCATGCTCTATGAACCTGGGCTTATATCTTCTCACTTTTAGGAACTGTTATCAATCACTGCTAGTAACCAATCAATGGTCCTGATTAGAATACAACTGAAATTTGCAGATGCTAGCCAATTACTTAATTCTATTGTAGAATTAATAGAAT
This sequence comes from Alexandromys fortis, assembly GCF_014885135.2. Classification (NCBI taxonomy): domain Eukaryota; kingdom Metazoa; phylum Chordata; class Mammalia; order Rodentia; family Cricetidae; genus Alexandromys; species Alexandromys fortis. Next base: position 200,794 of record NW_026068254.1, on the reverse strand, counting down.
TATGTTCTCATTTCCAGTTGGATTCTATTTTGTTTTCTAACAGTGGTCTTTACAACAGAGTATTTTCTTTGTAGAATGCTAATTAAATTTCATATCCAACCTGTCTTTATCCAAACTGCTGCTATTAGAAGGTTGTTGAACAATTTTCCCATGTCTTTTCTTATGGTATAACTAGATTTTTTGTTAAACATTACAGGATAAGTATAAAATGCCCCATACCATTATAAATTCTAATCTTCATTATGTTGCTCAATTTTATATTTAAAATTTGTTAGCAACATGCCATCATATTTCCATTCAGCTCTCTTTGGTTTCTCCTTTGTAACTGTGTATGTTTTCTCTTTTATCTGACAATAGGAAGTTGATCTAGTTCACCTATACCAAAGTTTATTAGCCTATGCAATTGTTATTTTCACAATGCATTACTATGAACCCTTTTTATTGTTCATTATAGTACAAAATTACTTTAAATTTTGTGAATTGTTTTGCTGAGATAAGTAATGCAATTGGACCATAGGTTGGAAATTCAAACCAAGCTTCTTCTTGAGTGCAGATCACTGTTTCCTCTACTATACATTACATTATTTGTAATTTGTCCTTTCCCAATTCAGGAAGATTTTCTCAGTATGAATTTTTACAGACAGAGTGACAACTCTCTGTAGCTATATGGGAATTGGATAAGCCTGTGCCCCTTGGCTTGATTGGCTGTATGGTATGGTTGTTTTGCCCTGGAAGATCTCTCAGGTAATTACCATAACTACTTTTAATTCTGCAGACCCTGTATAGCCAGAATACCAGGATATTAGTTACCAACATTCTTAATTATAGTTAAACGTCATATAAGATAAGAGGATCAGAAGGAGGGGCATGCTCACCTGTGAGTTGCTATGAGAGTGAGATACAGGGAAAAGTCATCTTTACCCTATACTAATTCCACTACACATCATACAATTGGTGTCATTTCCCTGACCTTCTTCACTGTAGGGGAAGTGTGAAAGAGATTAATGCATCACTAAAGAAAAATATCACCTATGAACTGAGGATTTAGAAGACCTCAGAGCAAACAATATCACTGAAAAGAGACTCTGTGCAGTCTCGAGTGAGACTGCAACAAGCTCCAAGGTAAATGATGTGTGAGGAACCCTTCAGGTATTCACTGGTCTTATGGACTCAATAACAAGCACACAAATAGTACTTGATTTATATACACTGAAACAGATGGTCCTCATATTAATTCAGCATGAGTTCTAAAATAATTGACAGACCAGTCCAGAAGATACAGAAGTTTTGGAGACTACAGTGCTGACAAGTTTTGAAAGCTCCATCAGCCCTTTCTCCATGTCTTTCAATGTTGATTCATGATGAATTCTTTCTTTGTGTATGTCCTGCAGTAGTGTCTCCCTGTGGGTCCATATGTTCTCTATTTCTTTTGTTAAGTTATTTTTAATTGTTGACAATTTCATAAGCAAGTACTCTTTTTTACATCATTTCTGTATGTGATGTCCTTATAGGAATACAAGTCAGGCCTTATCTCCAGTCCCTCACTCCATGCTAGTAGCAGCATTTTAACACAGGTCCCAGATGACTTTGTCCATTGCTATCAGAGGCTTTGATTTCTGGAGCCAAAAGATTGCTCTCACTGAGTAAGGATGTGTTCTGCCCCAGGGACGAAAAGCATAAAAACTCCAAGTGTCCAATGTCTACAAAGTGGAGGAATCCTGTAAACCCAGTAGTTTGAGTCTCTTGAAATGCTTTTTCACTTCCCAGTCCTAGGAAAAACTTCTAGAAAAATACTTATTCTGAGTGATTTTACTTGAATTGTATTCATGTTCTATCCCTGCTCTCCCAATTGAAAAATGCACCAGATGATAAAATAAACAGATCTCTATGTACTGTATTGGATGTGATTAACTCTTTAACTGAATCCACAGGGGAAAAAATCAGATAGCAAACAAATTTTTAGGATCCTCTTAGTTGTCTAGATTCTCCGGGGTGTAAATTTTAGTCTCGTTTTTCTTTACTTTATGTCTAAAAACACTTATAAGGGAGTACGTATTATAACAATCATAAATCTAAATGGAAAGAAGAAAAAGGCAAGACCTCCTGAGTAAACTGAAAGTGTGGAGGTCAGGGAAGAGGGTGGAGGGGAGAAGGGAGGAAGAGAAGGGAGCAGAGAAAAATTTATAGTACAATAAAAACAATAAAAATAAAAACAATTAAAAGGCAAACAAGTGTTTTTTTTTTATTAATTTGAGGTCTTGAGAAAGTCTGATTTACCAAGAAAACAACCTGTCCTTTAATGTTCCTTGGAGAAGAAGTTTCCACTTGAAAAACCCAGTATTGACTAGGGTGTGAATAATTTCATACATTTCAAATTTATACCCTCCTATTAAAAGAAAGACAGACAGCTTGTGTACTGGCTAATATGTTCAAGAGCCAAATGACTTGCTTTCACCAGGAGGCTATTTTGCAGTGGGGACTGCTGACTCCACCTGAGAGATCTCCAGATACAAAGAGAACTCTCCTTTCTGACAGCCTACCTCAGGGAAATCACCAAGGCATTTTAGAGAATGATGCTGCACTGTGTCTTACCATCATGCGACTATCCTGGAACAAGCTAGAAAGAAAAAAGAAAACCTCTTTTTCAGAAACAAAATCTAATCCTCACACATTTTTCCAAATCATTTGTGTTTGTTCAAAGAACTGTATATTCAAAAGTCTCCCATCTGGAATCAGGATTTTCCTACTTTTACAGAACCAGCCAGCTGGGAATCTAGTGATCACTTTGCCTCCTATGGCTCAGACCCTGCCCTATGAATCAAACTCTGTTGCCCTTCAGCAAGTCAATGAAGGGAAAACTATTTCTGATTGTAAATTTCTTCTAGCCTGGATGGGGGAGAACAGGAGAAAAGATGGATTTGAGAAATGCTCAAAACCCTAGAGGAGGCTAAGAGATCATGAGTGATGAAAATATTTGTGTTAAATTGACCAGCCAAACATTTCTAACCCAAAGACCCATTAGACATGCTAGAACACATGGTCACACATACACATAGATAAACACACACATTCCTAGGCGAGATACTTCCATCTGTTCTAAGGCATGCAGTTTCCACCAGAGCAGCTTCATTGACATCTATAAAAGGGAAGACAATTGGTACAGTCTTCATGAATCTGGGACCACTGATATTTCTGTTCACCCTTCACAGATTCGAGAGGGCATAACTACTGTTATAGGGAGTACCCCCCCCCACACACACACACATGTTGTTGATCTCATTTTTGGCTTTGCTTATATGAACGCTGAGTTCCTGAAGTGCATTTTCCAGGGCAAAACAGTGTCAATCGGAAAGGATTTGCAATGGAGCCAACATGTTTTAGTGGAGAAATACAGGGGAGCTACATATGTATGCATCTGGGGAATAGTTGTCATAAAAAGTAAGGGTTGCTTTCCATTTCTGGTACATAGAATAGTATCAACAATGTATAGGAACATTGTCTGCTTGTACCTCTGGGTTATGTTTGTCCAAAAGAAAATAAGTCTCACCTATCTTTTCTCTCAGTACCTTAGCACTGGAATTACTTTACTGGGGCAAATATACAGCTCACTGTAATCTAATCTACAATCTCAGTAACTAATTTATCTTGTGTCTCCAGCTTAGTGATACCATTTACTTCTTAGGTCTACTACAGAGAGAAGTAGAACTTTTGTCCACTCCAAAACAGCTTAAGTTTGATGGGAAAACCACCTAATATAAGCATATATAGGAAAGTCATTTTGACAGTCTTGATACAAATTTTAATGTGACAAATTTATAAGTTCATGCTTTATAAAGTCTGTGATTTTAATAAGTGTTTTCTGTAAGCATAAATTGCAATGGATCACTGAGAATCATAAAGAGTAGGAGCCACATATAATCTGCTGGATTAATTAACATATTATACTGCTACAAAATATTGAAAAAATTCAACACAATGGTATGCAAGTCAGCTTCAATTAAGGATGACAAAGATATCTCATCTTTTATTGAAGCATTTCTAAAGTAAATTCCTACTGATTCTGAGGTTTTGGCATTATGGATTCAACACAGGAACAGAAATGATGAGTAAGACACAACCAATGATTCCTCTCAAAACATGACATGCATTTTCTCCTATTGTGCAAAATCTAAGGGTTATTTTGTGCCATACAATACTACAAAGGCTGCTTACTATTCTGTATGGCTGACTCTTTTTAGGATGTGCAACCGTGTGCCTCCTTCTGCAATCTGTGTAACACCACCTTTTAGGATTGAGGTTTCTAGCTCCTTTTCAGACATATTTCTCCCTGTGGAGATATTAAAGGCCTCACATTGGGATTAGAAATACTCATGCCTTCAACCAAGTGCTTAATCAGATCTCTTTTCAAATGTCAATGTGATACATTCAAGAAAGAATATTGAACACATTTCTTGCAAGAAATTCACTAAAATTTCTACAAGTAACTCAACACTAGATTTAAATTGTATACCTTAGATTTTAAATAATCACATGCCCCTCAAATAACCTTATCTCTTTACTCTCAAGCTGTCTCCTCTCTCTCTCTCTCTCTCTCTCTCTCTCTCTCTCTCTCTCTCTCTCTCTCTCTCTGAATCTCTGAGTATAAAACTGATTTTATTCAAAATATTTCAATAACAGTTATTTAATTTTTCTCTGTGCCTTAATTTCGTTCACAAAGGAATTGCCACAAATAAGCAAATTGATATTGGCTGTCAATAGCAAACATGTAGATACTGAGACTACAGCTTCCTAGACTTCCATTTATGAAAATTTTGGTCTGGACCTCAGTCATTTTCTCTGAGAATTGAGAAAACTAGACACACCACCAACCTCATCCTGATCACGTGTCTGCAAAGGTGCTTGAGAAGATGAAATCACCTGTGACATTTGCCCTCAAATGTTTTCCATTCACATAAGGTTTGGTAAATCATATATATTTGTGTGTCTGTGTGCATGCATATATGTGGATATGAGCTTTGTTGGAGAAAGCCGGCTTGTTGGTTGCTGGCCACCAAACTAGCTTAGTCCCAAAATAATCACACAGAAACTGTATTCATTAAGTCACCATTTGTACCATTAGCAATAGCTTCTTATTGACTAACTCTTACATATTAATTAAACTCATCTCCATTAATCTGTGCATCATCATGAGGTTTTGGCCTATCAGCAAAGCTTCAGCACATCTATCTCCAGTAGTGGCTTCATGGCGTCTCTCTGACTACATATTTCTTTCTCCCATGCTATAGGCCTAGCCAGCTCTTTATTCATTAACAAATAAATCCAACACATAGACATGACATCCCACATCAGAGCTTTACATATATATATATATATATGCATGCTACTTATATGTATATACGTACATAAATGTTAATATGATAAGAAATGTGTATGTGTAAAGTTTATATGCACACATATGCAAGTATTATACTGGGTAATTAAGATTTTAGAATATATACATATATATTTGAAATTATGGAACAATAGCAATATATTTGGACAAAATATATTGGAAAATATGAAAGTAAAGTTCCATAATTAAGATATTGATATATGTTTTCTAGTTATGTTGTTAAAGTTCTTAACTATGGAGATGGTATTATTTTAATTCACTGATCCTCCTTGGCTTAGATAGGGTTTCTGTTGCTGTGAAGAGACGCATTAACCATGGCAACTCTTACAAAGAAAAACTTGGATTTGAGGTGGCTGCATACAGTTTCAGAGGTTTAGTCCTTTATCATCATGACAGGTAGCATGGCTGTGAGATGCCAACATGGGGCTGGTGAAGGAGGTGCTACATGTTGATAAGCAGGCAACAGGAAGTAGCCTGGCAGTATATTAAGCATAAATGAGACCTCGAGGTCTAGATCCACAGTGACATATTTCTTCCAACAAGACCACACCTACTCCAAGATGGTCATATACCCAAATGAAGCCATAACCCTTGGGGGACATTTTCTTTCAAACCAACACATTGTACTCCCTAGCTACCAAAGGGTTATAGCCTTATTGTAATACAGAAATTCATTTACTCCAACTTCAATGTTCCCATATTCTATCAGTCTCAACAATATTTAAATGTCCAATTTCAAAGTCTTTTCTGATAATTATTCAATCTCTTAACTGAAATTCCCTAAAATAAAAATTAACATATAAAACAAGATCATATGCTTCCAACCTGTAATGGTAAATGGCATACACACACACACACACACACACACACAAACACATATAACGATCTGTTTCCCATCATAGGGAGGGAACATAGCAAGGAAATACTGGAACAAAGCAAGACCAAAAACCAGCTGGGAAAACAGTCTGTATAGAAATGTCTGAAGTCAAAATGCTCTTCAGACTTCAATAATCCCTTTCAGTTTTGTTGACCATGACAGAGAAATTACATTTTGTGATTAATCTTCATAAGACTTTCGTAAATTTATTTATCAGTTAAAATGGTGATCCTTAACAACAGAAAATATTGTACACAAGAAGATATTGGCTGATATAGTAATGTTTTCTTTTAAGAATGTTATCTTAAAAATACTATGGATTTGGAAATGAAGATGCTATACAATGTGTTTTATACACATAGTGTCTGATACTTGGTGTTTTCCTAAATTAAAGCCTTAAGTGTGTAAGCAAAACTTCTCAAAATTGACATAACTGGAGACTTGAACACTTTATAACTTCTTGGGTTTACCCTTAATATTTGATTATTTGAGTATCATTTCCTTGTGAGCTATAATTATTATAACTTTTATATTTATTAATATTTATTTACTATTATATACATAACAGTGTTTGTCTGAATGTGTATGAGCACGACATGCATGCAATGTCTTCAGAGGTCAAAATAGGGCAAAAGATTTCTAGCGCTGAAGAAAGAGGGAATTTTACACTGTTTGAGTACTAGGAACAAACCTGTACCTAATTTAAGAAGAGAAAGTGTGCTTAGACATCTTCAAAACCCCAACTAAACATGATTTAATGAGAAATGCCCTAATACTTTGGGAATAACACAGGATTTTCTTTCTGTGTCTTCTCTGTCTCTCTGTCTCTCTGTCTCTCTCTCTCTCTCTCTCTCTCTCTCTCTCACACACACACACACACATTTGTGTGTGGGTTCTATCTATTTATATATCTATGTATCATCTATCTATCTAAAATCTATTCATCTATCTATCTTTCTATCTATCTGTCCATCTCTCTATGTTGAGCAAATTACACTATATATGCTAGCTGTGAATCAGGGCAATATAAGGCAATGTTGTTTTCCAAAATATTGTGTGATTCCCTAGAACCTAGCTTGCCAAATTACACTATTATCACATATATTTATTTGCAATTATACTGGGAATCCTAGGCAAGAAAAAAATTGCAGGCCTCAAAATCATTTCTAAAGGATTTCACATATTATATCCTTTAAAATTTCTCACACTACTTACTTTATAGAATCTATATAGTCTTTAATGAAAATATTGGCTATACTTTGAAAGTGAACATTATGTGAATATTAAGAGGGAAAAATCACAGTGTATTAAAGTGTATACAATGTGGAAGAACACACAAGAAGATAAAAACAATTACTTTGGAAATATTAACAATGTCTGTTTCTAGACATTCTTCACCAATATACATTATTGTCTGTTCCTCTAAAAGTACAATAATATCTGTTGAAAATTTATTAGATATACATATAATATATGTGTATATAAAAGTATGGGAATATTATATAAATACAAATAGTATTTGATTTAGAAGATAGTCAATTGTACTTATAATAGAAAAATTTTCATGTGTCAGCTGATTTGTATACAGAAGGAAATAGAAAGGTAGATGCATACATGACATAGGCCCTTGGGTGATCATAAATTGTTGCTAAGGTAGTCAAATTCCAGAGTAACCTATACCCATAAATAGAGACAAGAGTCAGAAAGGGCATACTTGTGATATTTTTTTTTGTTATTAAGAAGATAAATTATGGTCACACTATTCCTCTTGAATAATCCAGTGAGGCCATTATCTTCTTTCTCATTATCTGAAAGAAACAAGCATAAAGAGAAGTTAGGGAATTTTTAATAGGATAGTTTCTCATCCCTTTTTAACATGTTAAATGATATAGATAGAAGTCCATGCCTTTGGTTTTTTTTTTTTTTTTTTTCTCTTTCTCTACTCCTTTCCCTTCTATTTCTGGTTTCCTTTACCCATTATTGCTAACCATGTAGGACATAATGTCCTCTGAAATGTGGCTGATAAAATGTGTAGTGATAGGAGCGGGCTTCTGGCCGCCCGCATGGCTAGCTTATGCCCGAAATAATTACACAGAAACTGTATTCTTTTAAACACTGCCTGGCCCGTTATCTGTAGCCTCTTACTGGCTAGCTCTTACATATTAATCCAACCCATTTCTAATAATCTGTGTAGTCCACGAGGTGGCTTACCAGAGAAGATTTTAACCTGCGTCTGTCTGGAGGGGAAGAATCATGGCAACTCTCTGACTCAGCTTCCTTCTCCCAATATCCTGTTCTGTTTACTCCGCCTACCTATGTTCTAACCAATAAAATGGGCCAAGGCAGTTTCTTTATTAGCCAATGACCTTCCTCCATCAAAAATGTGGAAATAAGTTTTATTGGTTAAATGGATTAACCTGTTAACTTTCATTTACAGGTGTTTATGACATGTGCCTCTAACCACAGCACTTGGGAAGGAGCGGGAAAATGATCAGGTATTCAAAGGCATACTTGGCCACAAAGCAAATATGAAGCCAGTTTTACTAATCTGGTCTCAAAATCTAATTACAAATTATAAGACATATTTAGAAAGATGGATAGTGAGACACAACCTATACTAGTGAAACTCAGAAATCAGATTAAAAGTCCATTGACTAGATATTAACTAATCAATGACAGCAGAGCCACAGAATATGATTGTTCTCTAGTAAACCAAAAATATCAACATAAATATGGTATCTCTTTGAAATATTGTGGATGTTTTAACATAAAAATTTAATTAATAAGTGTAAAATCAGATATGCAAATAATAGACAATATGTGTGTCAGTCTGTGTTTGTAATGGAGTGTTGAAAGATTTAGTGGTAGCCTTTGATTACTTAAGTGGTGATGGTATGATAATATACTTTTGGATTTTAACTTGGTGCCTTTGGCTTCTCTCTTTCTTTCTTTCTTTCTTTCTTTCTTTCTTTCCTTATTTTTTATTTATTTGGAGCATATGCTAGCATGAATGCATCTGAAAAATGTAGGTAATATTTAACAGCACTGCATTAAGGTCCTATTCACCAGAGACACAATGCATGATCAGGCAGAACTAAAAAAGTTGGAATGTTGGTATGAGAAAGGAGACAGCAGATTTATGTCAAACACTGCTCTTCTGGCAAAACAAAACAGATAATCATGTCATCAAGCTTGTGTTAGCATTGCTGGTCACAATCACAATATATTGAGGACTATACAAGACATTAATCACCTTTTTATTTCACCACAGAATAGCCAAAAGACAATTGTAGCATATCCAAATAACAACCATAGTGATGTGAACACTAAGTATGCAATATAAGTATGTTTAGGTATAATTTAGTACACTTGTGCCAGCAAAACTATAGGAATTATGATATTTCATGAAGAGTAAATATAAAACTTACCTGACAATGTAGCCTTGCTTACTGAGAACACTGTCGCTGGAAAGGTTCCTGTGGCCTGCCTCCTTGTGGGGTGAACTGTGCTGGTTTCCAAGCTGATGGATTTGGTTCTGCTGTGGGCCTTCTTGTTGGGGTGGGCCTTGCTGGTTTCCAGGTTGAGAGCCTTGGTTCAGCTGTGGGCCTTCTTTTTAGGGTGGGCCTTGTTGGTTTCCTTGCTAAGGTCATTGGTTCTGATGTTGGCCTCCTTGTTGGGGTGGGCCTTGCTGGCTTTCTTGCTGAGGAGGCTGGATCTGTTGCTGACCTTCTTGGGGTGGCCCCTGCTTAAGATAAAAACCTTGTCTGACAGTGGGACCTTGGGGGAATGCTACAACACGGGGTCTGTGATTAGTATCTGAGATACAGACTCACATTCTTTATTGGTACATCACCAGAAGAGATAAGTTTAGTGTTGAAACAAATGCCCTCTTTCCTTTTATCAACAACTCAATCGCTGTTACATAGTTCCCTTTACTCATTTGTGAGTCATCCCCATGATCATTCCCCCATATTTTTATGGAAATTTTCTCTTAATCCATGTATTCATCAAATCTTTATGCTTAGAACTAGCATTTGAGGTCTTAGAAAGCTGATTATTTTGTGAATTCTCTCCAGGGAAAATAGATAAGTAAAACCATAGGATTTTAAAACTAATTATTTGACTATCCTACCAAGAAATGGCCTTTCATCCTTTCTTAGACTCTACATTCACTGAAGCAAGATGCCTGTTATCCACTGCCCACTTTTTCACAAGATATTTACAGCTGGCCTCCCTTCTCCAAACATTCATATTTGATCATTTACAACAGAGAGGTGAATCTAGAGATCCAGTCCTACTTCACCATCCTTCTGTTCAACTGTACTTGACAGCATCCAAGTCCTTGGTGTTGAATGAGGCTTCAAATGCAATACCTTGGTACTGATGCTCTCATCCTGCCTTTCTGCTAGTCCTCTTCTCTCTCTCTGCATCTTCCGGGAGAGGCATGTGATCTGCTACCAACAGATTCACTGAACAAGCAACCATGTGTCTTACCTTCATTGAAGTGCTGAACAGAGCTCAGGGCCAGCAAGGCAACTGTGAGCAGGACAACCAACAACTGGGAGTGTCTGGAGTATCTTCCAAGTCTATGCTGCATGCAGTGGTGTATCTGCATATAGAGGACATAGAAAAAGAATGGTGCCTTTGATTCTCATTTGGGGTGAGCTTGATGGAGGAGGGTCATTTGTCTATGTGTTACTTTCATTGGTTAATAAGGAGACTGCCTTGGCCCTTTAATAGAACAGAAAATTAGATTGGTTGAGTAAACAGAACAGAATGCTAGGAGAAAGAAGGAAGTGAGACACACACCATAGCTCTCCTCTCCAAAATGGACACAGATTGAGATTTTTCCTGGTAAGCTACCACCTCGTGGTGCTATACAGATTATTAGAAATGGGTTAATCAAGATGTGAGAGTTAGCCAATAAGAGGCTAGAACTAATGGGCCAGGCAGTGTTTAAAAGAATACAATTTGTGTGTTGTTATTTTGGGTGTAAAGCTAGTCATGCTGAAGCTGGGCGGGAATACAGCCTGCCACTCCTTCTACATGAGCTCACCTTTGACAACGTAGAAAACACTGCATCCTTGAATCTTCTTTGGGACTTCTGCCAAGTTGCACAGTCGGAGTCATTGACAGTGTGACTTAGACTAGGTCGTGAAATATAAATGTTACATCAATTCTATGTTAAAATTTTGCAACTATGTGAATTTCATTGTATTTCATAGGCAGTTTACATATATATGGTTACCTTTGTGCTCACTGATAGTTTTGAAAACGTTGAGCTCACTCATAACTTTTTGTCTCATTTTCATCCCTAAAACTTCAATCATCATGCAACTGTAATTGTGGTAGCTAGACATGTTTTTCATGATATATAGGTCATTTTAGTTTGGATAAGAAGGAGATGCTGCAAAAACATCTGAATCAGGGCAGCAAACACAGTCCAAAATTCCTAATTTGTTGTTTCCAAATGTGTTCACTTGGAGCTTTACAAAACTTAAAGTACTATATTATTTTGTTGTGTAAGAGTTTGAGTGTACATGTGTGTATGTTTTTTTTTCTGTTTCTTTGTGTACCTTTCTTTACATGGATGGTAAACCATGGACAAGGGTAACTGTGGCTGTTGGTACTCAGATGCAACTTTCCACATTGTGCTTAGGATTAGATAGCTCATTGGTCTGAAACCAACACGTTGAGTATGGAGTTCTCTTAAAAGTCTCAAGAGATACAGGTATTTCCACTTCATACCATAATTGATGGGAATTTTAGCCACTGTGTCTTCTCACCTGGCTTTTTACTTGGATTCAGGGGGATCACAACTTTGTTTTTCATGCTCAGAGGAAAGCCTTTTTAATGACAGTGCCATTGCCCCAGCTGTAAAAATTTCTATCCCTGTTAACAAAAGTGCTGCAATAGTTGCATGGGATTTCTACAATACTTAAGACAAGAACACAATTACTGGACAAAACCATGTCATTTCATGATTCTGAGGTTTCCACAGCCAATTTCCCTTCCAGAATGTTCCGTGAATCTGGGCTTAAACCTTCTCACTTTAAGAAAATGTTTTCAATCACTGCCAGTAATCAACGAGTGGTCATAATTACACAATCAAATTAAGCAATTGAGTATCAACTGCAAATTTCAGACATCATACTTATGTTCTCACTTGTAGTGACCCTATTTTGTTGTTTTATAATGACCTTCAATGCAGAATATTTTCTCTGCTACATGTTGATACTAATTCTTCGGCAACCACTCTCTTAACCCAAGTTGCTCTTATTCAAAGTTGTTGAGCATTTTACCTATGTCAGTTTTTATTGTGTAACTAGATTCTTTTCAGAATTTACAGGGCAATCCATAAAACACCCAAAATCTTTGTCATGCCTCTTCTTTAGTAACTTGTTCTACTTTTTATTTTTAAACCTGTTAATACCATGTGAGACAGAAGGAATAGGAGAGCCATTGTCACCTGTGACTTGGTATGAAGGTGACATCTAGGGAGGAGTCATCTTTGCCCTATGCTAATTCCACTCCATATCACATGTTGGTGCCATTTTTCTGACCTTCTTTAGTGTCAGCAAAGTGCAAAAGAGATTAATACATCCCAAAGAAAATATCACCTAAGAACAGAGATGTTGGAAGACCCAGGAGCAAATAATATCAATTAAAGGAGGCTCAATGGAGCCTTGACTAAGACTCCAGCAAGTCCCAAGGTAAATGATGTTTGCAGAAGCCCTAAGGCATCCATTGGCTTTATACTGTAGACTCAACAACTCGTTTATTTCCAATATTTCTTGATTTTCCTACACTGAAACTTCTGGTCTTAATTTTAGTTTTATATGAATCCCAAAATGATTTAAAATTCAGGCCAGGAAAGCCCACATGGCAGGTTTGGAGCCTCCAAGGCCAACAAAAGGTGGATACTGGATAAGCATTTTTGCCAAATGTCTTCCAATAGTTAGCCACGATGTTGTTTTCAGTGTGCACAGCCTTAATATTGCTTCCCTGTGGGTGCTAAAGCTTTATATTTTATTTGTTTATGTTTTGTTTTTAATATTTTGAGAATTTCATACATTAGTCTGGTTTTTGCATCATTTCTGTATGATTTTATTTATATGCATTCGAGTAAGGCTTTTCTCCAGTCCTTTCACCATTCTGATACAAGCACCCTAACAGAGGTCGCAGATAATTTTTTTTTCCACCACCATCAGAGGCTCTATTCCTGGAACCAAGATAGTGGAGTCAGGTCAGCTTGCAGTGAATCAGTATATGTTCTGCCCCAGTGTAAAAAACCATAGAAACTCCTAGTGTCCTTTGTCTACACAGTTGAGGCATCCTGTAAAAGCAGTAACTTGTGACTCTCCAAATGCTCTTCTAGTCTGGAGCCCCAGAGAAAACTTATTGCAAATAAGCATCTGTCTGATGGATTCTGCCTGAATTGTATCCATGCCCATCACTGCTGTCTCAATTGGAAATTTTGTCAGAAGTTAAAGTGAACAGATTTATATAAACTTTGTTAGATGTGAATTAATTTCTCAACTGAATCCACAGAGAAAAAAATAGAAATCTTTATGATATTTCAAAAGCCTTAGGCCACTTCTCATTACTAACTTTAGTACAATTATAACTAGGATTTCATTTTAGGAAGATTTTAAATTTATCAGAATTTTAAAACACACTGAGTTGTGGTTTTGAAAATGGTTAAGCACACTTGCTGCTATTACAGAGGATACAGATTTGGTTCCCAGCACCCACACAGAAGTGTAAAACTGCCTATGACTCCAGTTCCAGATAATATTTTGCCTTTTGCTGGCCTCTGCAGGTTCTGAGTGCATGTAGTACTCATAAACATTCAGACAAACACTCATGCATAAAATAATATAAGCAGATATTTAACTAACATCTGAGTTACAAAGCTTACCACAAAGTGATTTTCAAGGTATTGAACATCTCCCAGTGCCATGGACGACTTCTCATTGCCTGCAAGATTAAGGACTCTCAACTATTTATTGATGTGGGAGTGTCATATATCAATCTGTTGATTTCATTGGTTAAGTAATAAACACACTGCTTGGCCTCATAGGTTAAAGCATTTGTGGGAGGAGTAAACAGAATAGGATGCTGGGCGGAAGAGGAAGTGAGGTCAGACTCTGCTCTGCTCCCGGAGAGCAGAGACGCCATGCTCAGCCCTCCCAGGTAGACGCTCTGCGCTCTGAGGCAGACGCATGAAGCTCAGATCCATGATGGATGGAGGCTAGAATCTTCCCGGTAAGCGCACCTTCGGGTGCTTACACACATTACTAGAAATGGGCTAGTCCAGGTGCGAGAATTAGCCTGTAAGGGCTAGAGTTCATGGGCCAAGCAGTTAAATGAATACAGTTTGTGTGTTGTTCTTTCGGGCATAAGCTAGCCAAGCGGCCGGGGTGTTGGGGATGCAGCCCCACCGCCGCTCCTATTTCAACAATTTATCCAGCACCGTGTCTGTCTGCATGCTGACATGGTCCCTGATATGATGATAATGGAGTAAACCTCTGAAACTGTAAGCTGCATTTTAATTAAATGCTTTCCATTAAAAGAGTTGCCATGATTATGATGTCTCTTCACAGTAATAGAAACCCTAACTAAGTCATTTGGCACGAGGGACTGGAACAGTGCCTTAATAATCCTGATGTTTTTGTTTGGTGGTTTTGGATTTTGGTGATTTGAGTTAGGAGAGCAGTGGAATGCTCTAAGCACTGCTTAATAGGCCATACTAGCAGAAGCTTGCATGAGGGCAGAGGAGTTTAATTCATAGGACAGGGTCTCAGCAACAGTAGGCAAACTGATCACTGATTCCCAGCTCGCTGGCTCTGTAAAAGAATGAAAATCCTGATTCCAAATGGGATATTTGAATATACAATTCTTCAAACAAGGGCAAATAATTTGGGAAATATGAGACGATTAGATTTTTTTTCTCTAAAATATGCCTTGTTCTAGGTATCATCTCATAATGGCAAAGGCAAAATGCCTTGGTGATGTCAGACTGCGGTAGGCTGTCACACAACTGGGGTTCACTGTAGTAACTTGGTCACTCTGGAGAGTTCCCATTTATCTGGAGATATCTCAGGTACAGATAGTACTCTCTACTGCAAAGGAGTCTAAGTAAAATAGGCCTGTGTCTATGGAACATCATTATCATTTCACGATTGTATATTTCTCTTTTGATGGGAATATACTAAATTTGAAATGCATGAAATTATTCACACCCTATTCAATACTGGCATTTTCAAGTGGGAACTTCTCCTACAAGAAGCCTTCAAGGACAGGTTTTCCTTTTTGTGAATCAGTCCTACTCAAGACCTTAAATTGATATAATCAACTTGCTTGGTATCTGAAGTTTCTTTTCTGTGAATTCAACTAAAGAGGTTTTTTTTTTTTTTTTTTTTTTTTTTTTTTTTTTTTTT